>NC_048445.1:7266500-7436500 GCF_004353265.1 Vitis riparia
AAGAGAGAGGAATATATTATGAGTCAGCTCCCACATTGGTCGCTGAACCAATCCCCACCTGCAACCAGGGAGAGGAACCACCACTCATGTTGATGTCTTTTAGGTCACTTAGCTTTGCTAACTTCACCTTACTGTCTGCTTCGTCTTCCACATTGCTGTGGATTAATCCATTACTGTCATCAATATTGTTTACATCATTGTCGTTATTGTTCCCACCGGCGTCGTTTTGGTGGTTGTGATTGTTAGGAAATGTCCGTAAATAGATGTCTGTAGACACCTCAAAGCTGAGTGGGTTTCTGGGGTCCCTTCGGATTCCAGCAATGTCGTCAACGGGTGCTGGGAGGTTGAGATCAAGCGGCGTCGTTTTGGGCAACTTGGGTCTTTGCTGAATTTGCTCCAAATGATCATGAAAATGGTGGAACTTGGATAGTGAAGATGTGTCTGGAGCAGTTGAAGTGATCCAATGGCATCTCTTGTGCCCGCCCAACGCTTGTCCTGACGAGAAAACCCTATGGCATATTGAGCACTCGTGGACTTTGGACTTTCTCTTTGAGGGGAAGGAAAGAGCTGCGTTTGAGGCATGTTCGAATTGAAAAGTGGAGGTTGATTTCGAGGGCACTGAGAATTCGTCGTGTGTGATCACATCTTCATCGGCTAGACTTTCGTCCATGTGATCTAACCTCGCTGCGAAGCAACCCTTTACCTTCTTGTGACTAGCCCTATGTCCACCCAACGCTTGATGCGAATTGAACACTTTCTTGCAAGCCTTACACTCGAACATCCCTTTACCGACAACCCCTTTGGCCTTTTCCAGTGGCAGCCGGCATGACATGGGAGCAGCGAACCCCATCGGGTTCCGCCGCTCCTCCTCCTTACTAGCTGAAGCACACGACTCTTCCGGCTCCGCCATTAGTATGGGATCCACGGTGCCGTTGGACAGCATCACTAGGCAATGTGCGAGGTCTTCTTCTTCGCTTGAAGGGCAATTTGAGATGAAGTTCCCAACCTTGGCTCTCAAGGATCGTTTTCTCTTGGACCACCCATATCCTTTCCTCCCTGAACCATCCTCGCCGTCAGAGCCAGGGGAGGAGACGAGGGACTCGGCGTCGTCGGAGTTGCATTTACCGTGCTCGAGAAAAGATTTCCATGACAAAAACTCTTTACCGCAATTTTCACAAACTCTGCAGCAGCTCTTAAGTCTATTAGGGTTTGTCCTCAAGGCGTACATTTTCTTGGTGCTTGGAAGGACATGGCCTCCAAGCTTGTCTTCCCAATCACTGGCCGGATCTTCCTCTTCGATGTTCCCGCTTTCATCGCCGATACCATGAGCTCTCATGTGCCCGCCGAGAGCCCTCCCGCATCCGAAACCCTTCTTGCAAATTCTACAAAAATGCTTAAAATTGGAGACAGAAAAAGCCATGCAATGAATTGAAGGGAGGACATGGGAGGTGGAAGAAAAGAAAGAGAGAGAAAAAAAAAGAAATAGACAAGTGTAGAGAGAGAAAGGGGGTGGAGTCTGTTCTTGTAGTAGAAGTTGTTGTTGGGTTGTATGGTGTAAAAAGGCTCACTACTCCTAGTTTTTAGTTGAAGTATTGGTTTGTTGTGGATGAGAGAGAAATAAGAGTGATGAGAGTTGAGAGTGACAAGTGGGAGGCTGGTAAGAGGGTGAGAGACTTTTTCTACGACTGATGAGAGCGTACGGTGGTGGTTGGTAGTGGCGCCGCCGAGTCAAATATTGTACAAATAACGGAGGGTGGTGCTGCATTGGGGCGGTCATTGACTGAGGTGCGAGTCTCTCTCGACCCTCCATTCAGTAAATTTTTTGTGTGTCAGTGAGTGAAACTCTGATAAAAAGAAAAGAAAGGAGAAAGAGAGAGAAAGAGAGAGTCGTTCTAACTGCCAACCTATTCATATCCCTTCAATTCCAAGCCAAGAAAACCAACCCATGCTTCTCCTCCTCTGTCGGTTGGTCCATTCTGCTTTTCCACACAAATTTTTCTTAATCATACTTTAATTGAATTTTGTTCCTCCATTTTCTCTCCATTCTATATATAAATTTCCTTCTTTCCCAATTCATCACTCACCCTGCAATCATCGTCTTCACCCAAATACCCAACTCGGTCCCCCCTTCTCCTCCTACTGTAAACATGGAGGAGGAACAATAACTCTTCCCTTTATTTTTTCAACCCTAAACTTCTAAAATAATAATCACATCAAATCCCTATTGCACTGCAGTTAGCAGTTTCAGAACGTCTCAGACGATTAAATGCCTCATAAATCGTCTATAAAGTCGTTGATCCCCGCATACAAATTAATATTATTTAATGACATTTTCTTTATTTTTTAAATATTTATAGGTACTGAAATAATATTATATAATGGGAGTGGTGAAAAAATAAAAAAATAAAAAAATAAAAATTATTGATCAATGAATTGACTCAAACAAGTCGAGATGGTGAAAGCTAGGCATTATTTTCGTTTTTTAATAATTAAGTAATCTCGAAATATCATAATTTTTTTATTTATTACAAAATAAATAAATAGTAGATTTTTTAGCCGCTACATAGCTTATCCATTTCCAATTGCGTAGGATGCGGATCATGAAAAAAATCTTTTACATTTTCTAAATCTTCTCCGTACTTACATAACAACCTCAAGTGAAAAAAAATATCTTTTCTATATTTTTAATCTTCTAGAAAAAATTATTTTCTATATTAATATCTTAATTTTTAATATTTAAATTTCATTCTTTTGATTCTCAAATGAAAAAAATATATGATTAGTCAATGAGTTGAATCTGAGTAAGTCATGTAGTGAGGTAATGGAAGGTAGACATGACTGGCGAACTCATTATTTAAATTTGGACAAGATTTCAATTTCTTAATAATAATTAGATGATTTCAATTTATTTTTAAATAAATAAAAGAAATATCAAAATTTGTATAGAGAATATCCTCGGCGCTGTGTACGTCGTGCCTTCCAAGTTGTCGAATCTTTAACCGCCTATACAACTTATCCATTCCGATTGCTTAGGATGCGGATCATCTCTAGTTAAAAAATCCTTTGTCTTCTAAATCTTCTCTGTATTTACATAATAATACCTTCACGCCTCTTTAATTTTATTTTATTAATATATATTTTTATACAATGTATTTTATATTATAATTTTCAAAATAAAAAAAACACTCTTATAAAAAATTTAAAAACGTTTATAATATTTCTAATATCTGACAATGATTTTATGAACTATTTTTAATACTTTGAAATATTAAAATTTTCAAGTATTAAAAATATTATAAGTGTTTCTTAAAATCACTATTAAACCGACTTTACGTATTAAATAAAAATATGATTATATAAATCTTTTAATAAAGTATCTTTGCGGTTTGGAAGATACAATTATGCCAAAACCTTCGGGGAAGTGCATGTTTTGCTGGAATGTGCCATGGTAGTAAAAACAAGTTGATCCAATAGATGATGATTCCATGAAAAAACACTATTTTTTTCAAGGAAAGTCCATTTGTAACATAAGTGGATATTGACTAGTGAGTGGGGAATGACTCAATTCATTAGAAGAAGCTTGGAATCCTCTTTTCTAAAGCAAGAGGTGTGGTTACCCCCATTTCAACATTTTCATTATGCCCCTAAAAAGACATATAATATAAAGTTAATTTTTAATTTATATTTGTTACGATAAAGTAAGTTTCAGTACTCATACGATAAAAAATTCAAAATTTAATAATAATGATGTCTCTTAGAAGGTGTTTATTTTATTTTTTAATTTATGTTGAAAACAATTTACTTTCAGATTTTAAATAGTTTTTTTTTAATTTATTATTTATTTCTTAAATTTTTTGACTAAATAAAAAAATCAAAGTATTTAACTTTTTTTTTTGAATGCTAAAAGTGAATTACCATGATTATATAGTAAATTTATTGATTTTTTTTACTCCTTAATACTTAATAAAATATATATTAAAAAATAATAATTTAATACTTAACACTATTAAGTATTATTTTGTCTTAAGTTTTTCATAGAATTAAGTAAAAATAAGTAAATTCCACCTTAATTTTTATAAGAATTCATTTGTATTCTTACTCTCGTTTCTAATAAGTAATTCAAACTCTAATATAAATAAAACACGAGATATATTTTCTATTACTCCTCGTTGTACCAACGTCCAAAAATATTATAATTTTCTTTATATACGAAGCTTTAACAAAAGTATAAAAATTTAATGTTTAACTCATTATGTTAAAAATATGGTATTAAATTATTAATCAACCTCATTAGTTGGCATATCATCATGTTAGACCAAATCTAGCTCTTGATATATTTTTGGGTGTTCCTTCATTTTAATTCATTCACTTCCTTTTGGTTTGGTATGATAAGTATATATAGTTGAGATCTAAAGGATTAATGGTGGGTCATGAAAGTTGCACTTACTACTTCAATTAGTCACTAAAACTCTTTAGTTAAGCAAAGACTTTCCCTTTTCATCTCTTGTCAATCATTTTTCATGATCTTGCTTTCATCTAAAGCATCCAACAAAACCACTAGGGAGCATAAATAAATACTAATGCTTGGGTGCCCAATAAGCCAAAGATGAAGCACCCTACAAGCGATCCGGGCCGTCCATTATCATCAGATGGAAAAAGATCTGATTGAATTGAATGCATATGATTGTAACCTCCTACCATTTTATTGAGGTTTAATGATATGAGCTAATTATTTGTTATCATGGGGTGGGATGATGAAGCCCAAATAGAGAAGGAGGCCCAAGAACAATTTGGGCCTGTCATCACTCTGGACTCTTCTGATTGGGCTTGGGCTGCATAGCTGCATAGGGCTAAGGGATAGAGTGGAAAATAGATTGGGCTTGAAATGTTTTGTTCATCATTCTTCTCTCTCTTTCTCTCTCTCTCTCTCCTTTTTAACCTCTAATATTCTTTTTCAATTAACCCTTTTTATAAAGTATAAGAGAGAATGTCAACTCCTTCCATTTAGCTTAACTATTCTCAATTATATCATCTACATAGGGGAGAGAAGAATCAAGGTTTGGTCGTAGATGTTAAGCAGAATCTATCCTTATATTATATATAACAATGTGAATGTTATATATGATATAGGTAGGACTTTTTTTAACTAATACCCTTTGTTTGCTTGCTTATTGTCTTTTGTTTTGTTTGTTTGCTTGCTTGCTTCTAAATTGCTTCACTCACTTTCCCCTCTTGGGAAGAGTTTTTAAAGATTCTTAAGTTGTTATTAGTTTATATATATATATATATATATAAAGGAAATATAATTTTAAACAAAAAATAAAAACCCCTCACGAGTTTAAATGTTTGCACAACCAATATAATATTTTAAATATTGAATAAGTTTTTTTTTTCTTAATTAAGTAGATGTTTGATAAAACTTATTTCTTATTATTTAATGACTTGAGTTGATTTTCAGTTAAATTGTTTTAAAAATTGTTAATTTAAAATTTATTACTTATTTTTACTTTAAGTATTAAGGCTGTTGGGTAAATTTAGTTTAAGTTATTAAATTGATATCTTTACTTTTATTAGTTGTAATTGATATTTATTATTATTTATTTTTATTAATCTTAAGTCATAAGTTTATTTATTCAACATTTAAATTTAAAATATCTTAAATTTATAAGATAATTTTAAAATATTTATTATAAAAAATGAATCATAAATGTAGAATAGAGTTATGGTTGAGATATCTCTTTCGTTTGATGACTTGGTGCCATTGGTTCACGCATTGGATCAATAAGCATTCGATCAGATCATTCATTGATATACTGGGCAGAGAGTGGAGACAGATGTAAAAGCCTACTTACTATCTCCTCTGTGATAGGATACCCGCTTAGGCCTCGAGAGGAGACTTATTCAATAAAGGAAAAGCTATCTGCCGACCCTACTTCACTTCCTGATAGTGCCTTGCCTACTTGTCTTTGAGTATAAACTCTTAGGACTCTAACAAGCCAAACAAAGTCTACCAAGTCATTTTAATATAATTAGATCTTCTTCAAAAGTAAACCATATACATAAGCGATGAGCTCAATAAGCTCAGCCATTAAAATTGACTACTGATCGATAAGTTTTTCCGGGCTGCCATCCCGCTGGAATGACATTTTTGGCCACAAGGGTATTGCCAGATTCGAGTGCAGTCAGCTTGATTGAGAAAGGAGCCCGTAACTCGGATCCGTAATCAAGTTTCCAAACGGCACCCCAAGACTGCTGCATGGGAACCCACATGTCTGAGTCAAGAGCCTGTTGCAGATAAACTCTTGCAAGGTCACCATCTCCGTCTTCATATTCAATCAGGGAAGCAAAATAATTTGAGTTGGAGCCTGAATCCACGTGAAAGACCACTGATGTACCCGGATACTCGCACTCAACCCTGTCAGCCATTTTATTCAGATGAGAATCAAGATGGTCAAAATGGAGACAGAAAAGCCAAATGTCTGTTTGTCAAGGAAGAAAAGTCCATCCAATCAAAACATAAAGAATTATAAAAGAGACAGGATTCAAAAGAAAATGATTTATCAACTAGAGAAGACAAAGAAAGAGATGTTAAGGACACCACGCGGGAAATCTGGCTCTAGTACTGCCTATCAGTAGGTTTACCTTTCATGGAATACCATATCTTCTATATAATATTATATTAAGAATATTTGTTCTTAATTTGCAATAGAAGTGGAAAAAAAAAAAGGGAAGGAGTAATTTTCCCATGTTTTAATAATTAAGAACTTGGAAATTAAAATTTATTGCATCAACTATAAGCAACTGATCAAAGGAATTAATCCTCAGTAGAACACAGACCTTCTATATTGTATCTGCAAGACACCGGCATTGCGCAGTTGATCATCCTGGCCAGACTTAGCCATGGCTCCAAAGGCAGTGCCACTTAGGTCAAAATGAGTAGACTCCGAGACACAACCGGGGCACTCATCAGTTATCGTCACAGTCACCGGAGACCCTGAGCATGCTTCATTTCCTGTGCACTTCACCTGAAAAATGAAAAAATAAGCATGCATTAATATTGATTAATTAGTATTATTACATAATTAAAAGGGTATATTAATTATACTGTGGAATATGTTGCTGCATTCACCTGATAACAAGCTCCACATCTTTGCCTGACTTGAATAGAGATGGGCCTCCAGCTGATACCTTTGCTGAGAATGGAGCCTTCTCTACTGCATCCTCATATCCACAAGCTCCACCTACACACACAAAAATGTTGAAAAGTTTGAACACCTTCCTCAAATATACATTTTAAAATTTGCTCTCTCATTAGTTAAAGAAGCAAATGTAGGAAAATATGCATGCATATATGTACAATTTTGATTATTTTATATATCAGGCATTACCATCACTTCCGGCACCGGTTGGCCGGTCCATACCAGGTTGCACCGGCAGGGGACCAATCAGTATCAGATTGAAGCTTGGAGAAGTTGAGGAGCTTGGGATGGAAGCAGGAAGAGGGTTTAGTAGAAGAGAAAGAGAGAAAGAAGAATGAGGAGAGAAAATGGGTGAGGATGAAGAAGAATAGCCATGGCTACTAGTAAAGAGAGTGCCAAATGAAGATAGCTCAGTGGTAGTGGGGGTGGTGGATTTTGATGTGTAACTGACTGGCTATTTATAGAGGGAGACCGTGCTTGGTTTCTATTAATTTCTATCAAAATAAAATCAAGGCCATGTGGGGAAGAAATTTGGGTTACTTTATCAAGGAAAAACTGATTTGGACTATATATGTTATCTTTTTGACAAAACTAAAAAAATCTGTACGTCATGAATGCATTGTATTTAAAATCAAACATTTAAGAGTAATGAAAAAAAAAGAAGAATATACTTGATACCCATTCTTGTCCTTGTGTACCGATGAAACCATTAGAAAAAAAAAAAAAACAATTTAGGTTGAGAAATAATTGTTTAAGAAATAAATACAAAACTACGATATTTTTTATAATTTGTTTATTTTTCACGGAATTCATTTTTTTAAAGGATAAATTTATTTTTATATTTTCATAAAGACAAATTACTATTTACATTATTTTTATCTTAAAGCTTTTATATTAAACTCGTATGGTCGAAAAAACAAATTCATCTTTTCTAAATTAACTTATCTTTTCTTTTAAAAAAACAATTTATTTTATACTGAATTTACTTGAAATAAAAAACTATCGATGAAATGATTTTTTTTAAAAATTACACTACCCTTCCAAAAACCCTAATGGTACGTATAGCTATCAGAATTTCATTTTTTTTTTTCTCACAATTCCCAAAAATTGCTCACCCTTGAGCCTGTGGAACCAGTGATAGCTTCCTCTTTATTTTTTTTTATTTTTTATTTTTATTTTCATGATTTATATCCGTTTATAGAAATGAACTAATGGACCACAAACTTGGCCTCTTTCAGCTTTTGGCAAATCCCTCTGGTTTTGAAACTATTCCCCCATCAAACCCCCACTCCATGACTCATTTACCAATTCAACATCCCAATCCAATCAACCTCTTTCCTGATATATAACGTAACACTACATGCATACTAAAATTTGAAGTCTACATGCAAACTTAAAACATCTACAAGATGTTGAAGACTATACTTTAAATAGTACGTACCATCATATCATTCCATAATATTTGCAGGTCACAAACGCAATTCTAAAGTCAGTATATGGAGACAATTTTGATGAGATTATGGTCAAAAAAGCGAAAAGCATATACTTTATTCTATGGTATCGTATAGATTATAAACCAAAATTTCTTCCAAAAAGAAGTCTAGTTTGCATGGAATAAGTAATCGAGGGGAAGAAGCAGCCACATGGACCCACTCTTTGGACAAACCCACCGACCCAGGTGGGTCATCTGTTGGGAGCTTGGATTATAGCGATACGATTTCAAAGTGTAACACAAGATTTGCTGAGAATTGAAAGCCCAAACAATATTCCATGAAATTAGCCGTTAATGGCGGTTATTAGAGGTTGAATACCGACTTGGGGCGTTAACAAAACGGTCATCACTCATCAAACCATAGTTCATAAGCCACGTGGTGAAGATCGACAAGGGTCCATAACATTTGCGGGGATTAAGGCTTGTGGTTTAATATTAGTTTTACATTTATGTGAATATAAGAATGGTTACCCAAAATAATGGACAATATTCAATAGGTCAGTGTAATTTTCAGTGACCCTTTCAACGGGTGTTTTTATATAGATATAACCCGTGAGAAAATGGGTATTCAAGCTTGGGTTCCACATGGTTTTCGCTATCAAGAGAGAGTCCTCACATGGTTATCACTTTCAGAGGGAGATAATTAAATTAATATGTTTTCCTTGTTAATTTGGAGAAATCTTAAATGGTTGAAACTGAGAAAGAAGACAAATTTTTGGCAGGTGAAATAGAACACGTTGAAATTAATTAAAAGGTTTTTATCAAGAAAGAAAACTAATAATATATCATAATTGAAAGGGTTAACTTTAGATTTAATTAGATAAAGGGATGGAATAATCTCGTATTTATGAATTTTCTTTTATGTTTTTACTTGAAGAATAATATATTTTTGCATAAATGTTCATAAATATTTCAAATATTTATATGTAGATTTTAAAAGAAATGTTATTTTTACAAGAAAGAATAAGGGTATTTTTGTCAAAATATGGACAAAAAAGGATTGAAGAATAAATTTCTAAAATTAGGTTTTCAATACCATTTAATCAAATAACCCTTAATTTACTCATTTTTTAAAGATTTTACTAAGGTTGCATTTGTTTAACTTAAAATCAAATAATACTTAATATTGTTTTTGTTTTTATAATATGTTATTTCTGTTAAGTATTAAAAAGTAAAAAAAAAATTTATAATAAGTCACAAAAAATAAAAAAATAAAAAATCTAAAGTTTGAAAACAAATTACTTATAACAAAAACTAAAAAAAACACCCATTAAATACACTTAGTTACCGGCACTTTAAATTTTATCAAATATGTTATTTATTTATTTCATTACATATTTTCACTCAAAATAAGAATGACATTTAATAAAAATTTAAATCTACAAAAAAATAGATTATTTAGTCGAACTCTAAGAGGAGGTGATTGAAGTTAACTTTTAGCATCAAAAACTTATAATTATTGCTAGTTATGACTAATTTAACAAAGAAAAAAGATTAATAAAGCATAAATAAAATTCAAAGAGATAAAAAATTTTCACGCTTAATATGAACGGTAATATTGTTGCTTCAAAATTCATCATGGTGATTGTAACATTTTCTTCCCACATGTTGAAACGAGACCTTAAGAAGGAAAAACAAAAAAGTTACCCATGTTTCTCGTGCAGATAGAAAAAAATGGTGATTGTGGGCCTTGCAGAATTCCTTCTAATTTTATGTACCATAAATCATGCTCCATTAATGTGACAAATGAAAATGACATGTCCCGTAGCCTAAGCCTAAGACTAAATTCTATTAATTCCTATGTGACATTATAATATTTGCGATTACAAACTCAATATATATATCGTATGGTGTAAGTCATGATGAGGTAACTCCTCTTAAATATTCATGTGTTGCACATAGATAATTAGGCCATGTTTGTGTAGACATTTTCTATTTTTATTTTTAAATGAAATAGAAATTAGGTTTAAAAATATGTTTAAACAGTATTTTTAGTATTTAATTTTTGAAATATAGAGTTCATATAAAAAATTTGGAAATAGTTTTCTAAAATTTGGAAAATAAAGAAGGAAATAAAATTTGAAAATAAAAAAGAAATAAAATTACATGAATGATCTTATGCCTTATGGGACCCATAATATAAAAGAATGTAATATAAATAAAATATGATCTCATATATATTTAAAATCAAATATTATATATAAGTATTTTATTTATTTATTAGACTATATATAAATATATTTTATTAAAAATTAACTTGTGTTTGTTTATTAACTCGTTTTTATTTAATGTTAGAGTTGTTCATTTTTTTTTGGTGGATCTATTTAAATTTCATTTTGTTTTATGCTTTTTTTTTAAGTGATTATAATAAGAAATCCTAAATTTTCTTTTCTCTCCTCTTTACCGTTCTTTTGAATTTCACGTGGTATAAAAAACAAAACTGATTTTGATAGAACTTTTGATTTATGAACTTATTAAAGAAAATTCAATTTTATACACGGTTTTTACGTCATGTCTAATCGTAGAATTTCATTATAGGAGATTGTATCATTTTCCTATTTGATATGATTTCAAATTTGTTTTCTTTGGTTTGTATCTATTTGATGGTTGTTTGTTGATTTCATTATAGCTTATAGAAGAGATGATTCTTTTTAATCTACTAGTATGAGATCAAATGAAAAAAAATATTCATATTAGAATTATGTGATAAAATATTTCTAAAGGAAAAAACGATGTAACATTATATTATTGATACTTTATGCAAACTTAGAAATGAAAATGATGAAAAATATGTAAGATAGTGACACGTTTAGGAAGTAAACAATTAAAAAATTATCACTCGAATTAACAACTTTGTTGAGAATTCGATAGTCATACAATTAGCGAAATATAAAACTCTAAAAAAGATCTAGTAACATTTGGAAATATTATATACATAATCTAATTTTACAAAATAATATCAATTAGAAACTGATATTCAAACCCTTGAACAAAAGAATATAAGTATTAAGGAATTCTATTTTTCTATGACTAATCTCTAAGACCATCTTACTTTCACCTAATGACTTTTTCTTACTAAATTTTATAAACTTATTCACCTTACAAAATACAACTACTTTCATTTTCAATCGACTTTTATAAATACTTCTCCAATTATCAAATTTTAAAATAAATGATAGTACTATATTTTTTCATTAAAAATGAATAATAATATTTTAATTTTTTAATAATGAATTACAAATCTAAAATATTTTTAAAACTCAGTACAAATATTTTAATAGATATTGTAAAATAAAAAAATAATATTTTATTGAAGTAAAATACAACATTTTCTTCCCACATGTTGAAAACGAGACCTTAAGAAGGAAAAACAAAAAAAGTTACCCATGTTTCTCGTGAAGATAGAAAAATAGTAATTGTGGGCCTTGCAGAATGCCTTCTAATTTTATGTACCATAAAGCATGCTCCATTAATGTCACAAATGAAAATGACATGTCCCGTAGCCTAAGCCTAAGCCTAAATTCTATTAATTCCTCCGTGAAGTTACCCATATTTGCGATTACAAAGTCAATATATATATCGTATGGTGTAAGTCATGATGAGGTAACTTCTCTTATCAATATTCATGTGTTGCACATAGATAATTAGGCGCCATGTTTTTGTAGACATTTTCTATTTTTATTTTTAAATGAAATAGAAATTAGGTTTAAAAATATGTTTAAACAGTATTTTTAGTATTTAATTTTGAAAAATAGAGTTCATATAAAAATTTGGAAATAGTTTTCTAAAATTTGGAAAATAAAGAAGGAAATAAATTTTGAAAATAAAAAAAGAAATAAATTACATGAATGGTCTTATGCCTTATGGGACCCATAATAGAAAAAGAATATAATATAAATATTAATATAAATAAAATATTATCTCATATATATTTAAATAAAATCAAATATTATATAATTATTTATTTATTTATTAGAAAGTGGATATATTTTTATATTAAAAATTAACTTGTTTTTGTTTATTAACTGGTTTTTATTTAATGTTAGAGTTGTTGGTTTATTATATTAGGTTTTTTTTTGGGTGGAGTAGGGGTAATTTGTTTTTTTTCTTCTATTTCCTTTCATTGCAAATCTATTTAAATTTTATTTTGTGTTTTCCATATTTTTAAGTGATTGTAATAAAAAATCCTAAATTTTCTTTTTTCTCTTCTCTCTATCATTCTTTGGATTTTACATGGTATTAAAGTAAAATTGATTTTGATAGAACTTTTGATTTATGAACTCATTAAAGAGAATTTAATCTCATACACAATTTTTACTTCATGTCTAATTGTAGAATTTCATTTTGGGATATCGTATCATTTTCCTATCTGATTCTGGTATGATTTCAAATTTGTTTTCTTTGATTTGTATCTATTTGATGGTTATTGATTTCATTATAACTTATAAAAGAGATGATTCTTTTTAATCTACTAATATGAGGTAAGATGAAAAAATATATTCATATTAGAATTATGTGATAAAATATTTCTAAAGGAAAAAAACAATGTGGTGTTATATTATTGGTACTTTATGCAAACTTAGAAATGAAAATAATGGAAAATATGTAAGACAGTGATACATTTAGGAAGTAAACAATTCAAAAATTATCACTTGAATCAACAACTTTGTTGAGAATTCAATGGGCATATAATTAGTGAAATATAAACTCTAAAAAAGATCTAGTAACATTTGAAAAGATTATATATATAATCTAATTTACAAAACAATATGAATTAGAAACTGATATTCAAACCCTTGAATAAAAGAGTATAAGTATTAAAGAGTTCTATTTTTCTATGACTAATCTCTAAGACCATATGGCTTTCACCGAATGACGTTTTTTTACTCAATTTTATAAACTCATCCACCTTACAAAATACAACTACTTTAATTTTCTATCGATTTTTATAAATACTTCTCCAATTATCAATTTTTAAAATAAATGATACTACTATATTTTTTCATTAAAAATAAATAATAATATTTAAAATTTTTAATAATGAATCACAAATCTAAAATATTTTTAAAACTAGGTACAAATATTTTAATAGATATTGTGAAATATAGATATTAATATTTTATTAAAGTAAAAAATATTCAAAGAAATTAAAGAAAATTTGTGAAGCATTCTATACGAATAAACACACTTAGGATGCCACACAAAATTGAAGTCTAAAAGCAGTTGAAAAAAAATTAAAGTCCTGAATGCGTCTCCCCTTCCTTATCCTCTCATCTTGCGGCGACTCAGAGTCTAATTGCCTTCACAGAAATGGGGCATCGCCATACTTAGAAAAGATGAAGGAGAAGGAAAGACTGGTGTTTAGTATTTTGTAAGGGCATCAAGTTATTGAACTGAAAGCTACCACATGAGCAGAGACTATTATAAGGTGACAAAACATGTGGGTTGATCAGAAATATCTATAAGTAGAAGTGGTCATTCTTTGGCCTTGGTGGGTTACAGCTGAGAGTGGATTGATTGGTACTGAAAGATGACAGGCCTCTAGTGACTGAAGTGTCTGGCCACTATAATTTGCAGTTCCTCCAACATTTTTAGAACCGAAGAGACAAAAAGTATGAACTCATTTGGGAATATGACAATGTAGAATTTAATCGGTTTTATTAGTGAAGGAATTTTATTTGAAAGCTCCGACCAGTTTAATGACAATGGAATTTGGTCTAGACGATACTTTGTCAATTATCATCCATAGGACTCAAATGTGGCATCCACCGGTAATGATTCGCTCTTAATCGTATACTCAATTATGTAGATATTGTCATTTACTTCCAACTATGTGTCCAAAAAGCTCTTATCTAATTATGTGTCTAAGGAGCCCTTATGACATTAAAATACGTCTATAAGGTTAAGAGAATCGAATAGATAGATATTTCTTATGGGATCGAACAAAGAAAGGCTCACATGAAAGTTAGGGATAGACTTTAATGTTATTTGTAGTGTCCTACTCCCAAATGTGTAAATAATATCTATTTTACGTCGAAAGGGTCACATGGCTTTAAAATGACCAAATCCCAACATAACCATAACTCGTCACTCATATAAGGAGTATTTGAAAAATTATCAATGAAACAAAATGAGTTCAAAGACCAATAAAGAATATCGATACAATTTCATAACTAACAAATTTTCAATTATGAATACAAATAGAAGATACAATATATAATTTTTTTATTTATTTATAAAAACTCATGAATTCAAACATGTTTGAAGCATTGAAAACTTTTCAACAAAACATTTTCATATTTATATCAATAACAATTTCATATCAAATCAAATTAAATGCATTCAAAATATTTTTACTTTGATTATCGAACAACAAATAGTGTATGTTTAGATGATACTTTATTATCTGATTAGGTTAAACTTTACAAATGAGTGACTAATTTCAATTTTGTTTCTTTTAAAGTGAACAAAACTAAACACTATTGATACTAATAATGTTTAACCAAACCCTTAGAGACAAGGTTCAAAGTAATTATATTCCCCATCAAGGAATGTAAAGGTCGACAATAATACTCACTTGATTAAGATTAAACAAACCAGATTCAAACACTTTTATTTCATTTATTCAAATTTACATATGAATTAATATCTCCCTATTTTTCTGCTATAAACAAAAAAAAAAGTTTTAACTTATTTTTCATGCAAAAATATATTTATTCAAATATATTCAATGTCTAGGATTTCTTTTGCGAAGTTTGACGTGGTCAAGTTCGATGGATCTGGGAATTTCGGCCTATGGCAGAGGAGGGTTAATGATCTGTTAGTGCAACAAGGTATGATGAAGGCGTTATACAGAAAGCAACTAGAAGGAATGAACGATATGGATTGGAAGGATATGGAAGTGAAGACTGCGGCAACGATCAGACTTTGTTTGGCTGATGACGTGATGTACCATGTCATGGATGAGGTATCCTTGGCGACAATCTAGTTGAAATTGGAAAGTCGGTATATGTCTAAGTTGTTGATGAACAAGTGTACCTTAAGTAGAAATTGTATGGTCTTAAGATGGCAGATGGCTCAGATCTAAGCCAACATATCAACGTGTTCTGAAAAAACTCTAGGTGATTTTGGATCAATTTTCTTCTGTACTTTTATTCTCATCGGTTGCCAATATATATACACAGAGAATAGATACATCAGGGCTCCTAAACAGGTAAAACTAAACAAGGAAGAAAATATGTACAAATTACAAACACAATATTTGCCTACCATGCGAATCAAGGCTTACCAAAAACTTGCCAATGAAGGCTTACCATAATCGGCTTGCCAATCAAGGCTTACCATCATCGCTAATACCTCCCTTCAAGTTGGTACATGAGGATTCCGAATGCCTAACTTGCGAAGAAGAAAGTCAAACTGTCGTTTTCCTAAAGCTTTCGTAAAAATGTTTGTGAGCTGTATGGAAGTATGAACATACTTAGTGTGAATAACACCATTTTGTATCTCATCATGTACAAAGTGGCAATCAACTTCAATATGCTTTGTTCGTTCGTGAAAAACAGGATTAACTGCTATGTGTAAAACTGCCTAACTATCACAATACAAATGCATAAGGTCAAAATGCATCACACCAAGGGTAGACAACAATCCTTTCAACCATTTCAATTCACAAGTTGTGGTTGCCATAGACCTATATCCCGCTTCAGCCGAAAAGCAAGACATCGTATATTGCTTCTTGGTTTTCCAAGAGATTGTCGAATTACCCAAAAGAATAAAATAACCAGTTAAAGATCGTCGTGTTAAAGGACAACTGGCCCAATCTGAGTCACAATAAGCATACAGTTTCAGGTCGTAATCAGAACGCAAAAGGATACTTTGTCTCGGATTGCCTTTCAAATATCAAACAACTCTCAAAGTTGCTTCCCAATGTTCATCCTTCGGTTGTTGCATGAACTGAGCAAGCATATGCACACAATAAGACAGTTCTGGCCGAGTAATCGTCAGGTAGATGAGCCGACCCACCAGGCGTTTGTGTTGTCTAGGATCACGTAAATTAGAATTCGCAACAAGTGCTAATTTATGGTTTTGTTCAAGAGGAGTCCCAGCCGGCTTGGCTCCTAATAGCCCAACCTTAGAGATGATGTCTAGTGTATACTTGCGTTGACATAAGAAGATACCATCTGAGTTCTTTGCAACTTCAATCCCCAAAAAATATTTTAGTTCCTAGATCCTTCATATGAAAACACCGACCCAAACAATCTTTGAAATGTTGCACAGTCGTTCCATCATTTCCAGATATAACTATATCATCAACATAGACAAGAACATTGAGTTGAATGTGTTGAGCTTCATAAGTAAATAATGAGTAATCAGAATACGACTGCTTAAATCCATAACTTATCAGTGCCGCTGCTAACTTGGCAAACCAGCACATGGGTGCCTGTTGCAGACCATATAATGACTTTCGAAGTCTACAGACTTTGCCTAGTGTTGGAGACGCAAAACCAGGTGGCATCTGCATATATACCTTTTCATCTAACTCACCGTGTAGGAAGACATTATGTACATCCATTTGATGCAGTTCCCAACCATTCGCAGCTGCAACAGCAAGAAACGTTCGCATTGTGACCATCTTTGCTGTCGGAGCAAAAGTCTCATTGTAATCTATGCCTTCGACTTGTTTGTTCCAAGAATCACTAAGTGCGCCTTGCATCTCTCGATGTTTCCATCAGAATTATATTTAATCTTGTAGACCCATTTGCTCCCAATTGTTTTCTTCCCAGGAGACAAGTCTTTTACTGTCCATGTTTCATTGTCTTCAAGAGCCTATATCTTCTTTCTCATTGTCTCTCTCCAATATTCATCTTTTATTGCCTCAACATAAGTGCTTGGTTCACACCATATGGTAACAGCTGCTAGAAAGAACCGATGTTGTGTAGAAAATTTATCACAATTCGCATAATGTGCTAAAGGATAGGGTGTACCTGAGGATTTTAACTGGAACAATGAACTCGCTGAGGGGCTTACTCGAATGGTTTGTGTTACATAGTCTTTCAACCGAACAAAAGGTTGCTTAACCCTTTTTCCCTTGCCAAACTGTTCCTCAGACACTATAGGTCTTGACACGTTGGTGCCCCCTCTGTCTCCTATTTCCGTATTCTCATCAATAGCCACCTCCATATTATGACCCATCTCAACATCAATCTCGTGCTCTACATCCGAGACAGAAGCCTGTTGCTCCTCCATGTCATTCTGCATATATGGGTCCTCATCATCTGTTGAGAAATCTTCGACTCTATTCTCGGTCAAGGAAGAGTTAACAACATTGTTGAAGTACGGAAATTCTGCTTCAACAAAGATTACATCCCTTGAAACAAAATATTCGCCGCTTTCCAAGTTATATAACCGCCAACCTTTCTTTCCAAACGGATACCCAACAAAAATACATTTTCGGCTCCGACTAGCAAATTTTTCTTTATCCCAATTCTAGTCATGGGCATAGCACAAACACCCAAAAGTTCGAATGTGCTTATAGGAGGGGGCTTGTCTGTATAAGATCTCATATGGTGTCTTACCATCCAATAAAACAGATGGTGTCCTGTTAATCAAATATCCAGCTGTAAGAACACATTCACCCCAAAACTCAATAGGTAAATGTGCCTGAAATTGTAGGGCTCTCGGTACATTGAGAATATGACGATGCTTTCTTTTTACACGCCCATTCTATTGTGGCGTCCCAACACACGAAGTTTGATGTAAAATTCCATGTTCAGCAAAATATTTTTTCAAACACATAAACTCAGTACCATTATCACTTCTAACAATTTTCACATTTTTTTCAAATTGTCGTCTCACCATTACGATGAAATTTTTAAGAACACAAGCAACCTCATCTTTTCTATTCAACAAAAATATCCACACTACACGTGAACAGTCATCAATGATTGTCAATAAATAAATACCTCCACGAGAAGCAGGAATCCTATAAGCTCCCCATAAATCACAATGAATCAAGTCAAAACATTCTTTACCTTTATTATCACTAGAAAATAACACTTCTCTGGTTTGTTGAGCTCTAAAACAAATATCACAAAACTTATTCTTCACACCATCATTTCTACCAACACTATCAACTTCATAAATTAAATCTACTACCCTAGAAGAGGGACGACCCATTCTTTTATGCCAGAGCTCATAAGACGCAATACTAGTAGTCTTGTAAGCACGAATAGGATTCACTCCCTTGAGAAAATAAAGTCCCTCAAGTTGTTCATTCGCTCTAATCAGCATCCTCGAATTACGGTCTTGTATAACACAAATTTTATTAGTGAATTGAACAACAAGATTGGAATCATCAAGAAGCTGCGACATAGAAATCAAATTGCATTTCAATTTAGGTACAAACAAAACATGTCGTAGTTTCAATTTTTCTCCAAGAGTCACAGTTCCTTCTTTCAAAACTTTGGTCTCTACTCCATTTGTCAACCCAACCGGACAAGGCATAATATCACACAAGTTATTCAAACATTCATATGTGCCGGTCATGTGATGCGAAGCCCCTGTGTCAATAATCCAAAGCAAAATATTTTGCTTACTTGTCAACCTCTTATTAGCACCACCTTTGTGTGAGTTTAACATGGTAAGAAGTGTGGCTCATTGTTTGTCACTCAACCCACTAATTCCTATTCTATTAGAATCAGTCACAACACTTCTCTCACCATCAGTTCCTGACGTTTAAACTGCATTGGCTCTAGCAATCCCTCTACGTTCTCGTCCTCCACCTGTACCCTACTAAACACCACGTCCACGCCCACCACTACGCTGACCTGTGGTTGTGCGTGGCCTGTCACCCCACCATTTTGGATAACCAATCTATTGAAAGCAACTATCAGCTTCATGTCCCTTCCGCTTGCAATTTGAGCAAATCACGGTATTGTCTTTTCCATCCCCCCTTGGGTTTCGACCACCAGCCTGCACTACAAAACTCATAGGATTGCCTCTTTCTTCATTTGTCCGAGTCATGGTCTGTACTCGTTCTTGTTGTACGATCATAACATTAACTCGATTTAGATTTGGCAAAGGTTCGGTCTTTAGGATATTGGAACGTACTGTCCCATATCCATCTTCATCTAATCCCATCAAGAATTGATGAACTCTTTCTTCTTCCCGCTTCTTCTCCAACTGAGTGGTAATATTACGTTTACACCTAGTACAAGTACATATTGGAATTGAGTCGTAATTGTTCAGTTTGTCCCAAAGAGACTTTGAGTTAACCATAATAGACAACTATGCCTTGCCCTTCTTGCTTGCAATTCACAAGATTTGATTTCAATTGTTGTACACGTGGACCATTCCCAATAGAAAATCGCTGCTTGATTTCTTCCCAAAGTTCCTTTACGTTTTCCATGTAAGATATGGTTGATCGAAGTGTGGGTTCAATGGTATTAAACACCCATGAGACAAGCATTGAATTGATGGTCCACCAATCTTTAAGTTTTGGTGAATCGTTGTCCGGTTGTTTGATGGATCCATCCACGAATCCATATTTCTTTTTGGCTCGCAAAGCAGTACGCACAACATGCGCCCATTCATCATAGTTCTCACCTTTCAGTTGAACTTGGGTAATTATATTACCTGGATTATCGTTGGAAGTCAATGCATAGGGGGTCAACATTTTTCTGTCAGAGTTGGACCCTCCATCATCTTCTTTCTTCCCATCACCAGCCATGATAATATATGTTTAGCTCACAATGGCTCTGATACCATGAAAAAACTCTAGGTGATTTTCTTCTGTACTTTTATATTCTCATCGGTTGCTAATATATATACACAGAGAAGAGATACATCAGGACTCCTAAACAAGGAAAACTCCTAAACAAGGTAAAATTAAACAAGGAAGAAAATATGTACAAATTACAAACACAATATTTGCCTACCATGTCAATCAAGACTTACCAAAAACTTGCCAATCAAGGCTTACCATAATCGGCTTGCCAATCAAGGCTTACCATAATCGCTAATATGTTCAATTAGATCATTAGTGATTTGAAGCGAATTGATGTGAAGTTCGAAGATGAAGACAAGGCGTTGATGTTACTGAATTCCCTTCCTGCTTCTTTTACGTATGAAAATCTGGTTACAACTTTGATGTGGGGGAAAGAAACTCTTGATTTGGGAGATCACGAGCGTTTTTTTAGGATTCAATCAGAGGAAGAAAGCCAATGATGAGAGTTCTTAAGGTGAAGGACTTGTGGCAAAGAGTAATCAGGTACGTGGGAGAAACAAGTTCTGGAGTGAATCGAGTAACAATAACTCTCGATCTAAATCCAGGAAGAGAAATGACATACAATGTTATAAGTGCGGGAAAAAGGGGCACATGAAACGAGATTGTCTTGAGAAAAAAAAAAGGGCTTGGTATCAAAAAATAAAAAGGGTTCATCAAAGTCTGCGAATGTAGTGGCAGAAGAAGACTCAGAGAGTGGTGATGGTGATATGTTGTCGGTTTCATCAAGTTCAGATCATCTTACAGATTCTTGGATCTTGGATTTAACATGCTTTTATCATATGACACCCAATAAAGATTGGTTTAACACATACAAGTCGGTAAATTTTGGTTTTGTTCTAATGGGTAATGACGCTTCATGTAAAGTTTCCAGAATAGGGAATATCAAAATTAAAATGTTTGATGGTGTTGTTAGAACAATGTGTGATGTTAGACATGTACCTGATTTAAGGAAGAATCTAATTTCTTTGGGGACTTTAGACTGTAACGGGTAAGTCTACAAGTGGAGTAATGAAGGTGAGCAAAGGTGTTATGACAATGATGAAAGGGCAGAAACTAGCAGGAAATATTTATAAACTGTTGGGTACCACAATTGTAGGTGAAGTTGCAACCGCAGAGTCTGAGTCAGACAATACAGTTTTGTGGCATATGCGGTTAGGGCATATGGGTGAGCGTGGGATGATGGAGCTTCATAAGAGAAATCTGTTGAAGGGTATCAAAACATGTAAAATGTCGTTGTTCTACTCCGTTCCACTTCGCTACACTCTTGTTCCACTTCGCTTCGCTCTGACATTTGCTCTTTTTTCTCTATATGTCTTTTCGCTCAAATATGAGCCACATACTACAACAATATATATATAATGGATTAAACATATGAGCATATATTATGCAATCATATAATTTTGGATGATCAGTATTAGGAGTTCTATAACTTCAAGTTTTTCTATAAACACTTTTAATGGAAAGCTTAATAATTGAATTACATAAGAAATTGCTTCTATTTAAAATATTTTAGGCAGTTGTTTTAAGTGTTACATATACGTCACTTATATCCATCATTATTCAATTTTTTTCTATATAATTCCATTTTATTGCGGTGTATATTTTGTAGCCAATTGATATTCAATACCAATATTTTTTTTTTCAAATATTCGTTTTAGATAGTGTATATATGCATATAGTAGTACCCTTGTCTATTTTTAAACTTTTAATATGATAAGCACTTATCTTTCTCACATAAGTTTTAAAATTTTTGAAAATTTCAAAATAAACTCAAACCTTCTGGTTAAAATCATCAATAAAGGTAAAATATCATGATTCCCATTTGACGATGTCGAACTACCAATTTTCAGAGGGAGATAATTAAATCAATATGCTTTCCTTGTTAGTTTGGAGAAATCTTAAGTGGTTGAAACTGAGAAAGAAGACAAATTTTTGGTTGGTGAAATAGAACATGTTCAAATTAATTAAAAAGGTTTTTATAAGGTAAGAAAACTAATAATATATCATAATTGAAAGGGTTAACTTTAGATTTAATCGGTTAAAAGGGATGAAATAATTTTCAAATTTGTGAATTTTCTTCCATGTTTTTACTTGAAGAATAATTTATTTTTGGCATAAATGTCATTTACTATTTTAAGTATTTACATGTAGGTTTTAAAATAAATGTTATTTTTACAAGAAAAAAAATAAGAGTATTTTTGTCAAAATATGGACAAAAAAGATAGAAAATTAGATTTCTAAAATTTGGTTTTCAATAACCCTTTTAATCAAATAACCCTTAATTTTATTCACTTTCTAAATATTTTTATTGAGATTGCATTTGTTTAACTTAAAATTAAATGGTACTTAATAGTGTTAAATATTAAGTTGCTTGTTTTTATAATATATTATTTCTATTAAGTTTTAAAAAGTAAAGAAAAACCAATACATTACTTTTTTTCATTTAGAAAAAGTTAGATATTTTAATATTTTTCATTTAGAAAAAACCAAATATTTATTTTCAATAAAAAATTTATAATAAGTCACAAAAAAAAAAAAAAAATCTAAAGTCTGAAAGTAAATTACTTTTAGTAAAAAAATTAAAAAAATAAACACCCTCTAAGTACACTTAGCTATCAATACTTTAAAATTTTATCAAATATGTTATTTATTTATTTCATTAGACATTTTCACTCAAAATAAGAATGATATTTAATGAAAATTTAAATTCATTAATAATAGATTATTTAATCGAACTCTAAGGGGAGGTGATTGAAGTTAATGTTAGTGTCAAAAACTTGTAATTATTGCTGGTTACCACTAATTTAACAAAAAAAACAATTAATAAAGCATAAATGAAATTCAAAGAGAGAAAAAATTTCCACGCTTAATATGAACGGTAATATTGTTGCTTCAAAATTCGTCATGGTGATTGTTACATTTGATGAAAATCCTTGATTATGCAACATGATTTCTTCCTCCATGTTGAAAACGAGACCTTAAGAAGGAAAAACAAAAAAAGTTACCCATGTTTTTCGTGAAGATAGAAAAAATGGTGATCGTGGGCCTTGCAGAATTCCTTCTAATTGTATGTACCATAAATCATGCTCCATTAATGTGACAAATGAAAATGACATGTCCCGTAGCCTAAGCCTAAGCCTAAATTCTATTAATTCCTATGTGACATTATAATATTTGCGATTACAAACTCAATATATATATCGTATGGTGTAAGTCATGATGAGGTAACTCCTCTTAAATATTCATGTGTTGCACATAGATAATTAGGCCATGTTTGTGTAGACATTTTCTATTTTTATTTTTAAATGAAATAGAAATTAGGTTTAAAAATATGTTTAAACAGTATTTTTAGTATTTAATTTTTGAAATATAGAGTTCATATAAAAAATTTGGAAATAGTATTCTAAAATTTGGAAAATAAAGAAGGAAATAAAATTTGAAAATAAAAAAAGAAATAAAATTACATGAATGATCTTATGCCTTATGGGACCCATAATATAAAAAGAATGTAATACAAATATTAATATAAATAAAATATGATCTCATATATATTTAAAATCAAATATTATATAAGTATTTTATTTATTTATTAGACTATATATAGATATATTTTATTAAAAATTAACTTGTGTTTGTTTATTAACTCGTTTTTATTTAATGTTAGAGTTGTTTGTTTTTTTTTTTTTTTTGGTGGGGTAGGGGGTAAGTTAGTTTTTTTTTTTTTTTTTTCTATTTTCTTTCATTGCAAATCTATTTAAATTTCATTTTGTTTTATGCTTTTTTTTTTAAGTGATTATAATAAGAAATCCTAAATTTTCTTTTCTCTCCTCTCTACCTTCTTTTGAATTTCACATAATATAAAAACAAAATTGATTTTGATAGAACTTTTGATTTATGAACTTATTAAAGAGAATTCAATTTCATACACGAATTTTACGTCATGTCTAATCGTAGAATTTCGTTATAGGAGATTGTATCATTTTCCTATTTGATATGATTTCAAATTTCTTTTCTTTGGTTTGTATCTATTTGATGGTTGTTTGTTGATTTCATTATAGCTTATAAAAGAGACGATTCTTTTTGATCTACTAGTATGAGATCAGATGAAAAAAAATATTCATATTAGAATTATGTGATAAAATATTTCTAAAGGAAAAAACGATGTAACGTTATATTATTGATACTGTATGCAAACTTAGAAATGAAAATGATGAAAAATATGTAAGATAGTGACACGTTTAGGAAGTAAACAATTAAAAAATTATCACTCGAATTAATAACTTTGTTGAGAATTCGATAGTCATACAATTAGCGAAATATAAAACTCTAAAAAAAATCTAGTAACATTTGGAAATATTATATACATAATCTAATTTTACAAAACAATATCAATTAGAAATTGATATTCAAACCTTTGAACAAAAGAGTATAAGTATTAAAGAATTTTATTTTTCTATGACTAATCTCTAAGACTATCTTACTTTCACCAAATGACTTTTTCTTACTAAATTTTATAAACTCATTCACCTTACAAAATACAACTACTTTCATTTTCTATCGGCTTTTATAAATACTTCTCTAATTATCAAATTTTAAAATAAATGATAGTACTATATTTTTTCATTAAAAATAAATAATAATATTTTAAATTTTAATAATGAATTAAAAATCTAAAATATTTTTAAAACTCAATACAAATATTTTAATAGATATTGTAAAATAAAAAAAATAATATTTTATTAAAGTAAAAAAAATTCAAAGAAATTAAAGAAAATTTGTGAAGCATTCTACACGAATAAACACACTTAGGATGCCACACAATTGAAGCCTAAAAGCAGTTGAAAAAGAATTAAAGTAAGCCCTTAATGCGTCTCCCCTACCTTTTCCTCTCACCTTGCGGCAACTCAGAGCCTAATTGCCTTCACAAAAATGGGGCATCGCCATATTTCGAAAAGATGAAGGAGAAGGAAAGACTGGTGTTTAGTATTTTGTAAGGGCATCAAGTTATTGAACTGAAAGCTACCACATGAGCAGACACTATTGCAAGGTGACAAAACATGTGGGTTGATCAGAAATATCTATAAGTAGAAGTGGTCATTCTTTGGCCTTGGTGGGTTACAGCTGAGAGTGGATTGATTGCTACTGAAAGATGACAGGCCTCTAGTGACTGAAGTGTCTGGCCACTATAATTTGCGGTTCCTCCAACATATTTAGAACCGAAGAGCCAAAAAGTATGAACTCATTTGGGAATACGACAATGTAGAATTTAATCGGTTTTATTAGTGAAGGAATTTTATTTGAAAGTTCCGACCTGTTTAATGACAATGGAATTTGGTCTAGCCGATACTTTGTCAATTATCATCCATAGAACTCAAATGTGGCATCCACCGGTAATGATTCGCTCTAAATCGAATACTCAATTGTGTAGATATTGTCACTAACTTTCAACCATGTGTCCAAGAAGTCCTTACCTAATTATGTGTCTAAAGAACTCTTACGATATTAAAATATATCTATAAGGTTAAGATAACCGAATAAATAGATATTTTTTATGGGATCGAACAAAGAAAGACTCACATGAAAGTTAGAGATAGACTTTAATGTTATTTGTAGTGTCCTAGTTTCAAATGTGTAAATATTATCTATTTTAGGTTGATAGGGTCACATGACTTTAAAATGACAAAATCCCAACATAACCGTTACTCCTCACTCATATCAGAAGTATTTGAAAAATTATCAATGAAACAAAATGAGCTCAAAAACTAATAAGGAATATCAATACAATTTCATAACTTTTATTTTTATTTTTATTATGAATACAAATAGAAGATACAATATGTAATATTTTTCATTAAAACTCATGAATTCAAACATGTTTGAAGCATTGAAAACTTTTCAACAAAAGATTTTCATATTTATATCAATAACAATTTCATATCAAATTAAATTAAATGCATTCAAAATATTTTTATTCTGAATATCAAATGACAAATAGTGTTTGATTAGATGACACTTTATTATCTGATTAAGTTAAACTTTACAAATGAGTGATTAGTTTCAAATTTATTTATTTTAAAGTGAATAAAACTAAACACTATTTATACTAATAATCTTTAACCAAACTCCTAGAGACAAGTTTCAAAGTAATTATATGCTCCATCAAATAATGTAAAGGTGGACAATAATACTCACTTGACTAAGATTAAACAAACCAGGTTCAAACACTTTTATTTTATTTATTCAAATTTACATATAAATTAATATCTCCACATTTTTCCTACTATAAATAAAAAAATATTTTAACTTATTTTTTATGCAAAATATATTTGATCCATCTAGAGAAATAAAAATAATATTTTATATAATCCAAAATAACATTAGAAATAAGGAAATATTTTCTTTTACAAAATCTATATTAATTTCCTTTATCTCTTTTATACATCTATATAATATGCCCATAATATAATGAAATATACAAAAGCTTTCATCAATTTTCTAGCATTCACGATATCTTATATCATATATGAGAAAAAGTTTTCGACACTATATATATATATGGACTTATTTTAATCTTACAGATATGTTTTAAAGTAACGATGACCCTTTAAACTTAGGATGGACAATATCTACATTATTATGAGTGACTCGTTATAAATGATATTAAAAGTGATCCCGAACTCAATGTAAGCCTTTATTTGTTTGACCCTACAAAGAGTATATGGAGGGAGAGAGCTACCTGGATTGGTCTTTTTTTTTATAACATTTCAGGTACATTAAAAATAAATATATACATTTTGTTGTGTTTGGTGTTTCTAAATATTTTTGTGGTATGAATAAAAATGGGTTTAAATAATTAGAATTGATTCCAAATCGGGTACTTTTGCCTTTTATTTTCTATTCATAAACATAGATTTTGAATTTTTTTTTTTTATCCAATAAGTTCCACTTTTATATTTTATTTCTAATTTTAAAATTTTGATAACAATATGAAAAAAAAAAACTTTATTATTCATTTTTCTTCTTTTAAAAAATATTAAAGTAAAAGTGCATCTGAACCTCATCTCAATGTTTACAATATTCAATTTCTGTACAATTTTATTTTATTTTATTTTTTGTTTACTTTTTACAAATTAATTAAAGGAGAAAAACCTTGAGCCGAAGAAAAGGCACAGCCCAATATTAATCGCTCCTTCTTGATAATAGTGGGCCAGCCCAAATACTTAGCTTAGGTGTTAGTGGGTCAGTCCTCTGTGGGAGCTGTTAAATTTCATTATGGACAGAATCGATTGTTTGGGAATTGGGTTGGGCTTTAGCAAAATGCCAAGCTCCACAGGCGTAGCCTCTCGACAACCTGAAAGATTTTTGAGGGTATCAAAGAGCTTATGATCAGCACTCTAAAATAAAAAAGATTTAAGTTGTAAGTAAAATCTCTTTTCAGTAATGTTACTTAATTAGCTTGAATTTGGTAGTCAACTTTACTTATTTTTCCTGAAAATTATTCGTTTAAAAGAGAAAAGATTATGAAAATACAAGTAACATTGTCGATAAAGTGCCCATCTTTTTGGAAGTGGTAAAAAATAATATTAATATCGAAAAATTTTATTTTATTGTATCAAAGTTTAACATAGTCATATTATTCACACTTGATAATATTTTTCGTACTTTAATCTTTTTTATTTTTTATTTGTATTTTATTTTTATTTTTTTGTAATTTGATCAAATTTTTTGTAATTTTGTAAACAAACAAAAGAACATTTCAATACAAGAAAATTTTCTCACATAAAAAATAGAAAATTATTAAAAAATAAATTACCGGGAAAAATTATCATATTACTTTCTACTATTTTTAATAATAAAAAAAAATAATTCTAATAAAAACCAAATCTCTAATAAAACTATGATTCTAAATTCGCGGCAAACTAACAGTTAAATGATTAATAAAATATCTAATAAGCTCAGTTTTTCAAATTTATTTTACGCATTACTTTCTTCAACTAATCACTTACAATTACAAGAATAAATTTGAGCATAAATCTTTTGTCTATCACTAACTCATTAATATTGCGAGTATCAATATATTTACTTCTTTAATGAAAACTTGGATTCTTAGTCAATGTGATTACGATTTATTATCGGAAAAATGTTTGTAAAAAAATTCTTGAGTATGTTTTAAGTAAGAAAGCATTCAAAGCAACCACACTACTTGGGAGACGCCATAATATTACCTGAGATATATGTAGCTTTTGTTTTTGACAAAGCAACCACTTCTTGTGTTTTTTGATGACTATGAGAAAACTCATAAACTAAGATTAATTACATAACCGATTTTCTATGTCACCTATGTAATTACCATTTGTAAACCTAACAAGCTCAATCTTTGTTATCAATTGTATTACAACCACATTATGTACCATTGATGTATCATACAATCACTTTGTTGCTTGCAAATGAGAATGACATGAAGACTCTATTATTAGTTCACTTATAAACCCAACTTCAACTACAATATACAGTCCCGTAAAAGTTAAATAACATAAACTCCTGATCATTCTTCGAATATTTGTAAGATCAACAAACTTACCTAAGATATTTTTCCTTAATTTCAATCTTTTTCTGACTAGAGTTAAAATGGGCATGCATGATTCCATTTTGAAAATTATAAAAATATCACTTAAATACTTCTCTTGAAAAATAAGGGTATCACTATATACTTAAATTACTTCAATTCTAAGAAAATTAGAGATCAATCACATATTTGTCATTCGAGAATGATGAACCATTATTTCTATAATTCAAATTATTTTTAGTAAGAATTAAAGCCTTCACATACAAAGGCAAAATAAGAATGTCATCCTAGAAGATGTGTTTTATAAGGATAACTTTGAAATCCATTCTTAAGAAAATAGGAATCAATAGATTTGTACCATTATCTTGACACTTGTTTCATTCCAAGTGAGGCATTTTTTAGCATATAGACTTTTTCTTCTTTCAAGCTATTCAAGAAAAACCTTATCTAGTTTGCCATTCATGAAAGCTTATTTGAAAAAAAAAAAAAAAAAAAGGAATTCCAATGGTTTTGGGCAATAAGAGAAATAATCATGGAGTAATGTTAAATTCAACAAGTACAATTATTTCAAAATATGATACTAATCTTGCTTTGAAGTGATTTACTTATCCATTTGGCTTTTATTCAGTTTTTACAACAATCAACTTTTTAGAATTAGAAAGATTAGTAAGCTTCCATATGTTATTTTTTCAAATTGAATGATTTTCTTAGAAGTTTGATCTAAAAATCATCAGAAGCGACCTCTTCATAACTCAATGAATCACAATATGCAAATAAAACAAAATATATTAATTCTTCACTTGCTAAATTATTGGCATCACCAACCATATGATTTTGCAAGCATATAGGTAAGACACATTGAAACTATAGATTCCTTGATGATTTTGTAGGGTACGGGGTCATAAATGGTACACTAGTATGGTATACACTTCGGCCTTCACTTTGCTCTTTAAGATTGAAAGGGAAACTTGATGGTCTTTTTTTCATTATAAGACCAATCTTATGTTATTTGCTGATAAAATATTACACCATGATCGATAATAATCTTCTTGGTTTATGGATTATATAGTTTATAGTTTTTTGTCACATCACTATAATCAATAAAAATATGGTACTTCACACCTTTATTATTAAGGGCTTTTTATATATATTTATATTTTTATAATTAATGAATCAGATATATGAGCATATATTATGCAATCATATAATTTTATAATTTTGGATGATCAATACTAGGCATTTTATAACTTCAAGTTTTTCTATAAACACTTTTAATGGAAAACTTAATAATTGAGTTACATAAGAAATTATTTCTGTTTAAAAATTTTTAGGCAATTGTTTTAAGTGTTACATTCACTTTACTTATATCCATCATTATTCAATTTTTCTATATAATTCCATTTTATTGTGGAGTATATTTTGTAGCCAATTGATATTCAATACCATTTTTTTTTTCAAATATTCGTTGTAGATAGTGTATATATATAGTAGTACCCTTGTCTATTTTTAAACTTTTAATATGATAAGCTGTTAGCTTTCTCACATAAATTTTAAAATTTTTGAAAATTTCACATGCATTTATCTTTCATTTTAAAAAATAAACTCAAACCTTTTAGTTAAAATCATCAATAAAGGTAAAATATCATGATTCCCATTGACAATGTCGAACTTCCAATTTTTCCAAAAGTTTAAACTTGCATGATTTGGTTCAATATATATATATATATATATATCATACTCCATAACACCCTCCCTCACATGTGGCGTCCCCACAAAATTCATATTCAACAAATAAATAAGGGAAATGCAAGTTGTGAAAAGGGGGGAAGGGGGTCGATCTTAAGACATCTTGCCAAACTGAGTTTTAATACCATGTTAAATTACCAAATTTCCAAAAAACTAAAGCTTATAAAATTTAGGTTCAATATACATAACATGTTCCTTAACAAAAGAAACCTCTATGCAACATAAATTTAAATGAATCAATTCAAAGGACTTCTTAGTTTTCTATGATTTTCCTATATAGATGGACTTTATGCTTTTTTCCCATAAAACATGTTTAAAATATTTCCTTTGGAGAATCAATAAAATATAACCTAAAAACCATCTTCTTACTACAAATCATATGTCTTATAACCAATTTTTATCATCAATCATAGAATTAAAACAAGGTAAATTGCTACAATTGATATTTATTGGAAATAAATGATTATGTCATTTTTATCTTTATTGTTAGGTTTTTTTTTTTATTTTTTTTTTAACATTGATGATGATACAAATACAAGTTTTATAAATGAACAAATCATATGCTTTTTTGAAAGTTGCTCCATATCATGAAACTTAAAAGATATAATAGAGATAAAAATTGATGAAAATCTTGCCTTTACCTTTAATTACCTCTAAATTAAAAATATTTTTCGACTCAGAAAACATATTTTCCTACCACACATATAATTATTGTAATGAGTATAAAAAAATCATATACTCTTATTTCCTTCCTCAACAATGACATGTCAGTCATATTAGAATCTCTAAATTTTTACATTTATATTCAATAGAAATAGATAAAAAATTCTTCCTAATTGATATTCTTGTTCCACCTTTAAATTTGTAATGCCTATACCTTTTGCAATTATAATGTCATTGAAGATGAGATTTATTATGTCTTTGTGTTAATGTATTTACCTCTTCTTTTTTTACTTGATTTGAAATTTTCATGCCCTTCACTTTATGAAGTTTAAGCTTTTTCTTAATTAAGAATTATCTTGGGAATTTTTAAAGATTTAATTAGTTGACTTTGCAATGCTTCTCCCACCTCAATCTTACACTTTTCATCTCCGTACTCATATCCTTCAATTCTTCAATTATTTTGATTTTGTAGTCGAACCCCTTTATTTTTTAATTGGAGATCCAAATATTTTTTTATTAGATTTCATATTATTGGCAAGTGTTAATGTTCACGAAAAATAATTGAAGACTCTTTTTATCTTCCCCATTTGAAGAAAGCTCAGATTGTCTTATTGAAGTTTGCAATAGAACTTTCTTCATCTTTTGTACTCATTTGTAGGCTCTCATCAAGATGCCCTCTTCATCTTTTACTTAATTGCATTTACAATCCTCTCAAAAATTTAGTCATAATATTTTCTTGGAAAATATCTTGGGGGAAGAAAATATCTGGGATGAGGATATAAATACTAAATAGCCTTAACCCGAAGAATGAAGGTCATCCAGGAATTTATTATCTAAACCATAAATCTAATCAGATTCGCCCCAATGCCAGCCCCCCAATGCCATCTCACAGCAACAGAGCTTCGTCAGCCCGTACAAACTTTTTCTGCGCCACCTTATCCATGGAGCCTTCTTCATTCACATAATTGAAAAACACCAAAACTTAACTCTCCTTCTCAGCCACTACCCTTCTTTCCATTTTTTTTTTGTTAAATTTTTTATTCAGGCCGTACAAGAGGAGTTCTCCATTGAGCTGTCACTTTTGGTCTGTGAAATATACATTTGGACCTATTTTAAAACCATGGTTAATTTCACATACCTTTATTTTTTTTCTACCTTGATTTATCTTTTAATTTAAATTATATTTTGTTGGGTGAAGGGGGAATTTGACCCAAAATTCGGATTAGAGTGGACATTGCAAGTGATCCCAGTGGTCGGCGGCACGTCTAACGCCGGATGGCACGGGCCAAGATAGAGCAAAAACCAGAGGCGGTTTGAAGTTGAGAGTTTGACTGCGGGTGAAGATTGAGCGATGAGGCGATCAATGTGTGTGAGAAGGCCTTATCGTGTCATACAAAGAGATTCATTTATCTCTGTGAGCTCACACGTGTAAAACACCCACATCACTCACCAGTCACCGTAATCAACCGGTTCACTTCCCCACGCGCATATCCTTCATTATATTTTTTTTAATTCAGCCGAGTGATCGTACCCTCCTCCGAGTTCTCATCTTTAAAGGTCCCCAGTGTCACAGTCAGCCGTCACTCTCGCTTCTCTCTTTCATTTCTTTCTATGAGAAATTCCATTTTATCTCTGCGTCGTCAAGGTGAAGAAATAAGCATCCATTTTTACCCTTTTTCTGCTACAAAGTTCATTGTTTCTTTCTTCCCTTTTTCTTTTCTCTATATTTGTGGATACGTTTATAGGATTTTCTCTGAAACATTTCGTTCCAGTGGTGGAATTTGTTGTAAAAGGATTGAAAGAAACTAAGAGTTGCATAGAGAAAGCTATCCGGAGTACTTAGTTAAGTATCATAGGCGGTGAGTATCATAGGCGGCCGGGCTCATAAAGTATTTTTCTTTTGGTCTCTATCATAAACTCCCACTCTTTTTTCCTTTTTCTTTTCTTTTTTCCCATCATGGACCATAATTTCTCTCTCCAGCCATCTCTCTGACCCCAAAGTTCTTCTTATCCCTGTAGTGAAATCCGTTTCCCTTTATATAGTAACGTAAAAAAGGCCAAATTTCAATTCTCTGTCTCTCTCTAGTTGAGGGAGAAAATGAAGAAAGTGTAAAGAGTACAGATTCTCTCTTATCTCTGGACAACAACACAACTGCAATACCTTGGAAGATCTAAAAATGAGTCAGTGCGTGCCCAGCTGGGATATCGATGACAACCCCACCCCTCCAAGGCTCTTTCTCCGTTCTCACTCCAATTCTACTGCTCCAGATGTTCCCATGTATTTCCGGCAACTATTCATTTTCTGATGGAGAAGCAAATCTAGAGTTTTGATAAGAAGATTAGCATCACTTACAGTATTGTTGGGTGTTTATTGGTGCAGGTTAGACTATGAAGTAGCAGAGCTGACATGGGAGAATGGTCAGTTGGCCATGCACGGCTTGGGTCAGCCGCGGGTGCCGGCGAAACCGGTGGCTTCCGCCGCAGTATCCAAGTACCCGTGGGAGAAGCCACGCGCCGGGGGGACTCTGGAGTCCATAGTGAATCAAGCCACTCGGTTGCCCCACCACAAGCCACCACCGGAAGGCGCCAACAATGATCTCGTGCCGTGGTTAGACCACCAGCGCGCCGTCGCGGCTGCAGCAGCGGCCGCCTCGGTCGCCATGACCATGGACGCCTTGGTCCCCTGCTCCAACAACAATAACACCACTAATAACAACAACCCGTCGCACGTGATGGACTCCGTGCCGGCGGGGCTAGGCCCGTGTGGGGGGGGCAGCTCCACTCGCGTCGGCTCCTGCAGCGGCGGCGCTACCAAAGACGACGACGCCATCCTCCCGAGGAAGCGCGAGAGAGTGGCGCGTGTGCCCTCCACCCACGACTGGAGCAGCCGAGACCAGAGCGTCACCGGCAGCGCCACTTTCGACCTTGATAGCCAACAGGTGACTCTCGACACGTGCGATCTGGGGTCTCCGGAAAACACAAGCTCCGGCAAGCCTTGCACGAAGACGATCACCGTCGATGACCACGACTCCGTTTGTCATAGCCGACCACAGGCAAATTCCTTGTCCCCCAATCTTCTTGCAAGCACGTTTTGGTCATGGTTCTTATGACTTTAACTCAAATTAGTTTTTTTTTCCTTTTTATAAATATAAATTTAAAATTTAAAATCCAATTTTGCTAATGTGTACTTTTTTCTATTATTTCTATGATTTTAAAGAGAAGGGCAGGTGATGAAGAGGACAAGAAGAGAGGAACAGGCAAATCCTCGGTCTCTAGCAAAAGGAGTAGGGCAGCTGCCATCCATAATCAATCTGAACGTGTATGCCCTCTCCCTCTCCCTCTCCCTCTCCCTCTCCCTCCCTCCCTCTCCCTCTCTCTCTCTCTCTCTCTCTCTCTCTCTCTCTCTCTCTCTCTCTCCTTTTTTTGTCCAAATTTTACGAATTTTTTAATATTTATTTGCAGAAAAGAAGAGATAAGATCAATCAAAGAATGAAGACATTACAAAAACTGGTTCCCAACTCGAGTAAGGTATGAACATTCCCATCCTTCTTGGTAATATTCTCAATATTTGTGAAGCTAAAGAAAACTCTTATTTTTAACTTTACAAATATACCTATCCTTAGTTAAATAGAACTCCTATCAAATGATTACTATTCTTTTGTGGTCCTTTTCTTGGAACGTACGTTTCAATTATTATATCCTCATAAGTTTACTTATATATATCTTAATAATTATGTTTGTCATTAGTAAAAAGAATCCCAACAATTAGTTATCCTCCTTGTCCTTTTGGATGCCATGCTTCTACTTTCCGACAATGGGTCAAAGTACTTTCACCAAATCTTTTTTTTTTCAAAAACATTATTCAACTTTGTGCCAAAGAATTCCCTATTGCTTTCCCGTATGTTTAAAAGATTCACTAACTCAGACTTGTGGAAGACGGCATTAGATGTATGGGATAATTAGCTTAAATGGAGGGCTTGTTTGGCAGCTAGTCAGCAAAGCTATTGTTTTACCCTTTTGAGTTTGAGTTTGTGACAGGGCTAGAATCTTTTCAGGACTGCTTTTACATGGCCAAAAATGAGGTCCACACCGGAGTTATCCTTTAAACATCCCAAAACCAAAAGGCTTTAAGACTGAAAAATAGACCGCGGAGAGTGAATGGTAGATGTGGTCCAAGACTTTTGTCCACTCAAAATAGTAGTGGGTATTTTAGGGATGATTCGATTATCCTAGTCCACAACCTCAGGGACAGCTTGACACAAGGCTGGTAGGTGTAGAGACAATCGCCTGCTACCACATAAATCCTCTCAACTTGGTTGGGAGTTGGGACCTATACTCTCATGCCTATCTCAAATCACTGATTTCATTCTAGAAACAAATCCAATAAAAGTAAGCTGTCGATAAATAAATTATTAATTTTATTTAAATGATAAAAGTTTTAATATCAATGAACTAAAGTTAAATACATAAGATAATAATTTTTTAAAAATCCTTCATGACCCAAAAAATATAAAATAAGCAAAAATTCATAATACAGATTTTTCTAACTTCTATTTTCTCTTTTTTTTTTCGACTTGTATCTTAATTTTCTCTCTGAATAAATAAATAGTTATTTATTGATAAATCGATATCATAATAATTTTTATTGGTTTCGAGGGTATTATTTTTTAGGGTTTTATGGAAAAACATTTCATCAAAGAAGAGAAGTAGTAGAATCCAAGTAAATTTTTAGGGTAAGAAAGATAAATGGGAGTACAGGGATATGAATAGGGGCATTGAATGACTGAGTAAGAGACAAACATTGAAAACTAACCGTTAAAACTCCACTTCACTTGGTTCCCTTCTCATTACTGTTTGAATAGGAGACGCGTGCTGGTGAAGTCAACTCATCTGATTTCTTGTTTTTGACAGACAGATAAAGCTTCAATGCTTGATGAAGTGATTGAATACCTGAAACAATTGCAAGCCCAAGTTCAGATGATGAATAGAATGAACATGTCACCCATGATGATGCCGATGACGCTGCAGCAGCAACTTCAAATGTCACTGATGGCTCAGATGGGCATGGGAATGGGGATGAGCCCAATGGGCATGGGCGTTGTGGATATGAACACCATCGCTCGACCCAACGTCGCCACCACCGGCATCTCTCCTCTCCTCCACCCCACTCCTTTCCTCCCTTTAACTTCATGGGATGTCTCCGGTGACCGCTTACCTGCTGCGCCAACAATGGTGCCTGACCCTTTGGCCGCATTCCTTGCTTGCCAATCCCAAGTAATGATCATAACCTAAACCCAATCTTTGATGACCATGAAAGTGTATATCAAGCTAACTTTGTATGGTACGTTTTTGTTGCAGCCAATGACGATGGATGCTTATAGTAGGATGGCAGCCTTGTACCAACACCTGCATCAGCATCCAGCCTCTAGCGCCAGGAGCCAAGGGCCATGATCTTGATCTATATACCCATTCTATTGTTTTACGTACACTGCATGGATCAAGAGAATCATCCACACGTTTATTTATCCATGCAGTTCTAATTAATTTATATGATTGTCCATATGGTTAAATCAAGTGTGTTATGTGGGGTGTTGAGCGCAAATATTAGGAGACTATCTTGCAGATTTTTCTTCTCTTAAAACTTAATATTGATCGCTCATTCTCTCAGTGATGAATTCTTTTATTGCGCTGTACATGCAGTATTGTCATTCAATAGATCCGATTGTATTTAATTTCTCTATTGTTACATGTACATATACTATCCTGCGACGATCATGAGTCGGTTTTGGATATTGTGGAATTTTTTTGTTTAGCATTTTGTTCTGCTGCTGATCTCGATCCCAACAACAATGTACAATTTGTAGGCGGTGCCGACAACATAGACCACCGCTTTAATTCTAGTGCATATGTAACAGTAATTATAATAGTAATATGAGGTGTGCATGCTTACACGTACATGTGTTTTCTTCCACGTAAAAGGAGCGAGCTTCAAAATGCTATATAAAAATTATCTCAGCATGAAACGTTATATATGACATGTGGACTGCGGGTGAATAGGCCATCCATGAAATTGATTTAAATTGTTTTTAATTATATATTTATATCTAAATTTTAATATTTTTCAAAAAATAAATAAATAAAAAAACTCAAGAGTGCGGTAAGCATTTTCTTTATTCGTGAAAATATTTTTCAAATAAAAAAAATATTATAAACGGTTTTTTAATATTATAAATGATTTTTAAATTTTATTAAATATTTATTTTTTAAAGAAATTATTTTTTTTACACTAAAAATACTTACTAAAATTATTGCAAATGAACTCTTTAGGTCTTCTAGATACAAGCCATACATTCTGTACATCCCTTAGACCATCAAATTCCTCCTCTTAGTCCTCGTTCGATTCATGTATTTTTTTTATTCCAGTTTAGATGACTTAGTCAGTGTCCACACATTCACTTTCATCATCTCCAAAGTCACTTCAAATAAACAGTATTAATTGCCTTTTTGTTTGTTTTTTTCTTTTATCATTTTTTTATATAAAAAAAAAGAAAAAAAGAAAAAAAGAAAAAGCAATGTGCCATTTGCCACCTGAGGTGAGTTATCTTTCTTTATTTTTATTCTTAAGGATATTCTTTTTATCTTTCTTTGAAGCTTCGTATTTGTTTTTTGTTTTTGGTGTTTCGTACAAGTCCATTTTTTTTTTTTTTTTAAAGAAAGTCTACACCTTTTGGTCTCCTGAAAGAGGAAATAGTTATCTTATAATTCTATAGAAAACGTACTAATTCTCCCTTTCTTATTGCATCAACATTTTTATTTTTTCTATAGCAATCACTTTAGGTTTAAATCTCTTAAAGAAATTTTAAAATCTTTTTAATTACTTGATAATTTTCTCACTCAATCAATTAAAACAAGAATTTACTAAGTCATTTAATTAAATATAAAATTCATAAAAGCACTCGTATCAATTCATCCTAATGCTTTTAAATTTGAAGATCGATATTTATAATTTGGGCAATTTCACAATAGAAGTATTTTCAGAGTTTACATACAACATATCATGGGTTTCTTTAATATATTTTGTTGGAGTGCAACAATGTCATTCTTAAGTGCTGGGATGGATCAACCAAATAATGGTGGACAAATGTCATTAAATACTTAGTCTACTCTCACTAGATACTAATTGATTTTTAAATTAAATGATCAAAATCAAATCCAACAATCGGTATCAAAGTTAGGATTGTGGATCAACCAAGAGACCAAATTAAAGAAGGGATTATTAGGTGTTAACAATGTTGTTCTTAAGTCTGGGAACGAGTCACCTGAATGATGGTGGTTGAATGTCATACAAAACTCAACCTACTTTCATTAGATCAATGTTGTTTTCAAATAAAATGCCTTGACATAAGATATTTACATATTGCATACCAATTGGTATTCAAATAAAAAGACATTATCCAAGATATTTAGATATTGCAATCCTTTTGAATTTACTAAGATTAACACCATTGAAAATACAATAAATAGCCTTGCCATTGGCCTCACTGTTTTCATTTTCAAATTTGTTCCATTTTTACTTGGGCTTTATATCACAAGTAGCCTTCCTCTTTTTGTCCATAGAAACTAAGGATAACTGCCCATTTTCCACTAATGTTCTAGACTCACTCTCCTTGCCATTTTAGGGAAAAAAAATGACATGGTTTTCCAATGGGAGTAGTTATTTCCATGATAAAAATTAATAATGGTTAATGAAAATTCCTATTCTCTGTGGCTCCATAATTCAAGAATCAATTTAGCTGAAATTGAAAATTTTAACACATACTTTCATATCACTTGTTAAATCATATTCTTAAATATGGAACAAATATAAGGGAAGGGTGTGAATAGGTTATCAAAGCAATTGATACAAACATTTTAATTATATTTGGGTTTTAATAATTTCAATTATTCAACCAATTAATGAAGAGAGAAATTCAAACACCATACAAGAACACTAAATAAATGTGGAAAAATCATAAATAAAGCTTCTCAAAAACTCTATAGATATTAAAAACTGAATCGCACAACCATAATCAAATCCATCAAATCTAAAAAGAATGTAAACACCTTTAGTACTTGATCTAGATGTACTTACTCTCAAGGGTTTTATACTGGAGAACATATATACGATTTTTAACATCCTCACTTACTACATGATTAATAGTTATTCCTTAATTCTAANAACTCCGATTTATGTGTATCTCGAATTTGAACCAACTCTCAAGTAACTCCAAATCTCCAAAGAATAAATCATACATTGAATTTAGTATATGAAGCAAAATTATCAATCTAATATAATATATCAACATAACTAATTCATTCAAAATACATTGCACATGATAAGTATGCATCATGTGACACATATTTCACACAATTAGAGCGTTGGAATCATTCAAAGACTAAAGTCTCTAACCAGTTTTGCCCTTTTTGTTTGTTTAACATATACTCTTGAACCGGTCCATATTAACATATTAATTAGTCACGTCCCTACACTTCAATTATTTAGTTATGATATCATTATCCCCATAATTTAATTTCTTAGAACCATCGCTCAGAGATTCATCGATCACTTGACCATGCAGCCAACGATGGAGCCACCTGCGTGCTGTGGGTCTATGTACAATCAATAGGGAAAACATAACATGCAATGCCTGCTAAAAGATAAGCACATAAATGATTGGATAGGAAATCGTCAACTTGGATTAAGGGGTCACCACATATTTGTTAGTTAGATTACGCGGCATGTTTTTACACACTAGTCCTGTGACTTTGATGTTCTTCGAGATAAGCCAATTTTCGAGCCTTTTAAATTGATCAGTGAGATTTTTGCTCCGGCGTTGGAATTGTCGGATGGGAATAACGTTATTAAATCTCAACAAATTTGTTAAATTGTCTCGTGAATGGATGAATGGCATGAATGCCTCCTTATTTTGTGAAAAACTACATCATATGCTGATAAATCTATTTGGAAAAGCATAGATCCCGTCCATTCAACAACTAATACATTTTTTTATTTTTACTTTTGTCAAGCCCTTAGCAAAACTTTTGTTTGATGGTTCTATGTAGGTTACTAAAAGAAACTTTCTAATATTATAACATGACTCGCTCTTAAATGTATATATATTATCTGCTTTGAGTTTAAATAGCCCCACCTTGCATGTCTACTAGGTTAAAAGTGTCCATACATGTATATTGACCTCACAATCCTATAGATCAAACATGATGAAAATACCGTACCTGCGTAAAGATGATTTGATATTATATATTAAATAAATGAAAATGTTATTATGAGCTCATTTTAATAATCTAAATATATGATTTAAAGTTGTAAAGATTTTTTATATTCAGAATGGATCATATCTATATAATTGAAAATAATCATTACAAATAATCAATTATTTATAATTTATTTAATAATTTAGATTAATTTACCAATATAAATTAATGACTTAGATTCCAAATTCGATCGAAACCATTTTAATGCCTGACCATTTTTCATGGTTTTTATTTGTTGTGGCTTATATATGCATGGAAGGATACTTCTCAATCATTTTCTTCTTTCTTTTCCCTCAACTTAAAAAGCAATGTGAAGCAAATTTTGTGGGACAAATTAGAATAGTCCATTCTCATGGCTAGCTAGTGATGGAAGAATCTTTCTAAAAATGCATTGAATGCCAGTCAGCAGAGTAAAGATCAAAATTAAATGATAGGTCATGAATTCAATAATTGCTGGCCTAAAACAAATGCATGCCCCGGACATGAGCAGCTGCTAAGAGACTCATCCTAGCTCCACAGAAACCCAAAAAAAACCTCCAGTATTTATTGAGGGAAGAGTTTCCAGGAAATTAATGACATTGAGAAGGGAGATCAACTAGTCAAAAAAATCTCTTTCAGAGTTCACATAAATGCTTGGCCAACCCAACTTTTAATGGTGTTCGGATATACAATGCTTTCGAATATATAAAAATATTATTGGATATTTCATTCTATCTATTAAAAAATCAATTCAAAATCAAGCAAATTATCATCACTGGTCAAGGAAAGAATATTGTAAAGACATAAATTCCAGGAACCTAAATTTTTTTTCCTTGTACGTTTAAAGGTTTGTACAATCAATAGTGATTGTACCCTGCAAGCAAGTGGGACTGGAAAAAGGGTTCCTTCTTATCTCTTTACTTTTTCTCATTGGGTGTGAAAATCTGGGATTTTCTTTTATCACTTTCCTTTTCTGCCATTGGAAGTCCCAACAAGCTTAAGAAATAGCTGTAACATCCATTAAATGGGGTAGCTTGGTTGTGAATGTGATGGATACCTACTTAGGTGATTTTATATAATAAGCAGAGAGAGCAAATGATTGGAGAGCGAAGGAAACGCTTGGATAGTGAGATCACCACATACTTTAGGTTGAAAAATCAAGGCTCTTTGCCTCCTCGGAAGCCCGATACTTTTGGACAGGCAACCTTTCAAATCCCAATCACCTCGATCTGCTCATGTTTATCCACTTCCTGCTCAAAAATAAAATGAGGAACAAAAAACAATTAGGCCAATGTCTCTGAATTAGTGAATTTGGATCACTGGAATTGTTCACCTGCAGCATAAGGACAAGATGGGAATAAGAAGAGAACATGAGTTTACCATAGTTTATAGTTTTTTTTCAAAAAAAAAAATTTATAATATTTGCATTCTTATTTATAAAAATAAAAAAATAAAAATAAAAACCTTGAGTTGATTGTTTTTCCCCTTGAAAGAGGTTGATTTTTTTCCCCCTGAAAAGAGTCTTCCATGTTGTAATTATATAGATTTTAGAAGGAAAAATTAGTTGAATTGACATAGTTATTTTATGTTTAAATCAAAATCCAAATGATAAAAAAAATAAATTAAATTAAGCAATTCGATTAAGGTTAACGTGATGCGAGTTAATTTAGGTCTTATATATAAATTATTATTATAACTAATTAAAACTAATTTGAATTGAAAATTTAAAATATATTTAATTTTTTTAACCCAAAATATAATGAATACATTTAAAAATTAATTTGACCTAAGAAATATGAATCACTTTAATAAAATCTAAGTATAAAAAACTTATCAAATATTCAACAATCACATATGTGGGGGCTCCTCTCTACGTGTCAGTCCATGTGTCACTCCCTCTCGGTATTGCCCTGATAGTTGTCATAGTGTTTGGAGCCTTTCTTTCGAACCACACGGATATGCGGCAAATGAAACCGAATTCCCTAAGTGAACGCCACCTTCCAGCTAGCCTTCAAGGCCCTCTTGCTACATGTAATAATATACACCTGACATGGAAGTGGTTGATGGGATCTCCCTCAATCCTCATATTCATCTCAATTAATAATCACACATTGCCCCATACCTCTAGCAAGTTAAAAGGACGGGCAATTGCATGACTAAACATCATGACACAACTTCTGATGGCACTTGTCAAACGCCCAAAACTGTAATAATTGCTCTGTCACCCGTAGGACAGCCATCATTACAGAGAAGGTTAAAATACTTAGTCAGTATTACAATGATTTTCTCTTGAGCACTATAAAAAACTCTTTTGAAACATAACTTAGGTACACACACTTAAGTTGGTTTATTCATTCTCTCCTTGAAAGGGTCCTGACCTACCTAACTTAAATTTCGGAGGGGTGTGCCCAGACGACCTATCGGACATCCTTTGTGTAGGGAAGAAGCTCTCCCAATTCCTCATCGTTGGACAGGAGCTCTGAAAGACATAAAGCAAGGAGAATCTAACTTCAGTTGACCTCGCATCAATAATATATAAATTATAAAATATTGTTTTTGTTCAATTTGTATTAGTTAAGGAATAAAGATTATTAAAAATTGAACTAGTACGATTGATTTTGATTAATTTATTTTATTTTTTTTTAATTTTTACGCCTACTCATAATTGATAAATATTTGGATAAATTCTAACGTAAGCCCAACCCTTCAAACAAATAATTGTATATAATAGAGTTGGTTTAATGAAACGATGGGATGCTTGTCTGGGGCTCACTCATTGATTGTATTGCACTTTATGTTAAGAGGATGAAGCTTGAAAGTATACCATTTTTGGGCACACCATCCATTGCCATTTATCTACATCGTTGATGGGTCCGATCACTCTCAATCTTTGGAATGATACAATGGAAATTAAGCCTTTTAGTTTAACGAAATGTCCAAAAAATACTGAAGTACTTATCAACTGTTTATTGAAGGACAACAAACTCTTCCATTTTTATTTATTTTTATTCAATATGTTATTTCCAGCCCTTTTTTGACAAATATTATTCGAATCCATTTGACTTAGCCCATAGAAATCTTATCCAAGATCTTGATACAACATGTTTGTCTTTACTACATATGAGGATAGATTTGCAATGATTTCTAATCAATCTCTGGGATAGGAAACCGGACCACCACGTACAGAGTACGAATCATATATTTAACTAAAGCCAAATTTGGGAAAATAAATGAGAGAATTGGGCTTTGATAATTAATAAAGACTCCTTCAAACATCCATAATTAATTACAAGAATACGAGATAAGAATAGACAAAAATACCTATTTGACTTATTTTTGTCTTTATTCTATCACCCTTTATATACCACTATTCTTTTTTATTTAACCATTTTTAGATTTTTCATTATTTTTTAAACTCTTTTATGAATAATGACAAAATCAACATTATTTTTTTATTTTTAAATTATAAATAAACAAAAATTATATTAATGATTCAAAGACTATTTGGAAAATACTTTCTAAAAAAATATTAATTTAAATAAATAAAATTATATTTTACATTTATTTTTATCTTTTACATTTTAGAAGTAAATAATTAATGATTAAAACACTATTTAAAATAAATATATTCACTATTTTATTTTTTTATATAAAAAGTATTTTAAAGTTTTTTTTTTACTATTATAAAAAAAAAAGTTAATTTTTTAATCTTCTTTCTTCCTTATTTTAATAACTTTGAACATGACTTTTAGTAATAAGTTATATGAAATGTTATAAATTTGTTTATTAAGGATTTCTTAATGATTTAATTAATTGAAAATTTATTAAAATAAGATAAAGAAAAAGAAAGAAAGATGATGGATGAAAAGTTTTTATTTTAAGTACTCAATTAAAATGTTTTCATATGAACTAACTTTAAAAGTGGATTATATCAATACATAGTAAAGATTGAATTTTTCTTATATAAAAGGGTTGAAAGGTATATTTACTTATTTTAGATGAAAATAAGTAGTTAAAAATTATATAGATTATATTTGAGTTTGGTTTCAATATTTTTCCTAATAATAATATTTGGAGCAAAAAAAATTGACCTTAAATCATCTACCATCTTCTCAACTAAATCATTGGAAATATGGTTAAACACTCCTACGTCAACACATAACTTAAGAGAGATATAAAATTTGTGTCATTGTACAAGGGTATTACACTAATGTACAAGGGAAATGTACTAATTATACAAAGGTGTACAAGATTATCATTTGTGAATGATTTTAATTGATTCTAAACTACTTTTTTATTTTCCTTGTCATCCAATGATTGTACACCTATGTCATGCACTTTATTTAACTCTCACATGAAAATTCCAATATTTTTCCCAATAATGATATTTGGGGAAAAAATTGACCCTAAGTCATCCACCATTTCTCAACCAAACCATGAAAATATGATTAATACCCTACATGGACATATAAATTAGGAGATATATGAAATTTGTGTCATTGTACAAGGGTATTACACTAACTGTATAAGGGAAATGTGCTAAGTGTATAAGGTGTACAAGACTTCTAATAGGTTTATACGATTTTTAAACAACTTGAATTTGACATTAAGACAATTATGATAGTTTTGTTTTTCTTTTTTACCAAACTATGTCATTAAGACATTCTCTACAAAAATTAACACATAGGAAATAAAATTAAAATCAATCATGTTTAAATGTTCATTATAAGTAAACTAAATGAAATATATATTTTACTATTTTGCCTTTATAAATATAATTTCATTGTTATCCATAGAGATTAAAAAAATCATATTTAAATAGCCTTAAAAATAAACAAAAATTATTATTATAACATTTTTATTTTTTAAAATCATTAATTTAAATTATGAAATTAGTTTAAAGTTAAAAATATTTGTTGTAATTATAGTTTTGAAGATTTCATGATTTTTATCTTATTACTTTGAAAAAAATTGCTTTAATAAGAAAGTATTTATTTTAATGGTTTTAAATATTTAAATCTTTATTGAAAAATATTTAGGATTACTGTGGAGAGCAATTAGGTAATTTGGAATTGAGAAATTTTGAATATTTTGAAAACCTTAATTCGGTCGATTACCCTATTTACACTTTCAAAATTATTGGAAGGTTGGTAAATTAGTTTTAGAAATATTGTCTTCTTGATTAATATTATACATATATATATATATATATATATATATATATGCATGTGAGTGTTTACATTATTTACGAAAAAATAATAAATACCATGTGTTTAATTTGCAAGTTAGAAAAAAATAATAATAATATTTTATGAGGTATTTAAAAGTATTTATTATATGTTCTATAAATTTGAAAAAATATAACATTTGATGATATCTAATTTACAAGTTAGAACAAATAAATAATATTAATATTTTATGAGGTGTTTAAAAATTATTTAATATATATGAGAAATAATATAAGTTTGAAATAAAGAATAATATTTATTATATATTATGTAAGTTTGAAAAAAAGAATAATATTTGATGAGGTATTTAAAAGTTATTCACTTCAAAAATACATTTGGTAATAATAATTTTTAACCATATTTCATATTTGATGAAAAAAAATGATTCAAGTTGATTACACTATTAAATAGGTGAGAGAATGATAAAAGAGTCAAAGAGAGAATGAGAAAGGTGAGGTGATTTGTTAGTTTTTTCATTTAATGGTTAAGGGCATTTTAGGGATTTTTTAAAGACAATATCCTTACTCTCAATTTCTACTCTTTCATTAGGTGTTGGGCTTAAATATGGAACATATATGGACCATAGCTTAATTTTTTAACCCAGTTAGACCCAAAACATAATTTTCCCAAAATAAATCATATTCTAACCATATAATATTATATTCTTCTCTAGAAAATAATAATAGATCATAGTCTTAAAAGGCTACGTGCCCATTGCTTAACCATACGATAATGCTACAAATTGTAATGGCCATTACTCTTAAATGTATATTGTTTTCAATGTATGTTCAATGGTGCCCTTGACTTTGTCAGTACTAGGAACAAGTGACGTACTGGTAAACATTCATGGGAGACTGAAACAAAGAGCATTGAATTTTGGGAGAAATATTAAATGGTAAGGGCCCAGACGGTCTCACATGGAACATGAGGAAGATACATGTGCATAGAGAGTTCTTTTATTGATGCAGCCAAATGCAATATTAAGCCCCATGCATGTGTGGTAATTGTATTGACCACTAGGGTTTATTTAGAGCAGTTTCTACGCATTGGTATGGACCCAACCGCAGCATAAGGATGTTATGGAGCTTGAATCGAAGAATATGATCCATCAGTGGAGTTGAATGGAAAAGGAACAAAAAATTCAAATAGCTCAAAGATTTAGGATGCCCCTTGAAACCATCTTATAAGATAATATTAGGATGGACGAGTGAAATACTAATACATGAGAAGTTTAAAGAAGATACTTAATGAAATTTCAAATTAATGACAAATAAATGTACTTAACTCAATCTTTAAAAGATCGAGATAGATGGGTGAAATTTAGTGTCATATTAAAAATATTTACAAAATATCGGTATTATGGGATTAATTTTACATTCTATTGAAATTAAATTTTTTGAAACTTTAACGTATTTTATCAAGTGATCATGTTTTTCTAACATGCTTGTTGAATCTCAACCTATAGCGATATTTTTAGATATAATGGAAATTAAACCATTTAGTTTTAATAAATCATCCAAACCACCTTTGTGCTTCCGAATGATTCTTAATTAATTACATTAATTATTGAACTTTTAACAAAAAAACCACTTCTTTTCAATATCTTTTTAACTATTCCATCTCTATATTTTTCTTAATAGGTCTTGCTCCTTGAACATGGAATAATTCTTCTGCCTCTTTCTCTACTCATAGCCACAAACTACTTTTGGTAGCCCATAGAAATCTTATCCAAGATCTTGAAATAACATGTATGCTTGTCTTTACTATATGGATGGCTTGCAATGATTTATAGTAACACATAAGAAGTACAATATATATAGCCTTCTAGTTTAATTATCCACTTCTGTGGAAACAATTCAAACAGTGCGACATCGACAAGCCAAAGACTAAGGTGGTGTTTGTTTTTTGGCTGAATAGAAAAAGTCAAAATATTTGGCTTTTTCTATTAAGCTAAAAATAATCTGTTAATATCATTTAATATAACTAAATTGAACATATTGATAACAAATTCACTTTACTTATGTTGAATGATGTTAATAGGTTAGTTTTAGCTGAATAGAAAAAGTCAAATATTTTAGCTTTTTTTATTCAGCCAAAAAACAAACACCACCTAAGACTGGTTATTAATGGTAAAATTCGTATTAATTAATTACTTTAGAACTAGAATTTAAAATAGCTGTTGTTGTATTTTTCTTTAGATTCATGTATACAAGAAGAGAAAAATAGACCGATGATGAGGCATAGGACAAAAGGGCGAGAATTGATTAACCTACATGGTTTGCCCTATGAGCTACAAAATAGACCACTCTTATTGATGAAGTTCACAGTTGGACATCAACCCAATTCAGTCTAGGAGCATGAACCTGATAACAATGATTAATACAAGACATATATATCCTCCCTAAGTAGTTGCCATTATGTGCATGGTCCCAACAAATATGTTTCCAATGCGAAGTGCAGCACATGTTGTCATAGACTTGGGGGTTTCCTAAACTTGTAAAGGTTAAACAAGTGAACTTAGAAAACACTAGTTCGTGATAAAGAGCACTATGCTCAAATATGATTCTATTCATTTTCCTAAATTTCTGTAATATATTAGATTTGTTCATATAATCATCTATTGTTGTTTCCGTCTTGTCAAATATAGGAGACGAAATTTGAAGAGAAAAGGGTTTTATAAAATTCCAAGAGTTATGACTCCAAATTAATCTTGAATTTCGTCCATTTTATATGAAAGATATCATAGCTCACTAATTCATATGAAATTTTTATTAATTAAGCAGGTGTCTAGTACTTTGACAACATATTCAACAGCAGTCAAGTTCAAGTTTTTCTACAAGACTAACATGTATGGTAACCCAACTACTATGCTAGTTTTTTATTGTTAGATTGTAAAATTTGAATTAATCTTGTTACACTACACTAAAGAATATTAGTAATCAAGCTCCTCATTGAGCTTGCGAGTAAATAATATATTTTTTAAAATTACTTATTAAATGACGAATTTTCCCCTATTGTACTTAAAACCCTTATGATTTAGGTTATGAGAAGAAGGAGAACATTCACCATTTTAACTTTTCATTTGATTTATACATTCTTGAGTGTTAGTGCTTTTCATAAACATAAGGATTACATTAATCATCAAACCACATTCTAAAATGTTTCACTCTTCATTTGTTTTTGTTCATGTGTTTAACATTGAAATTGAGGAAAACATTAGCAAAATCCCTGCCAAGTTGCAGCACATTGCTTATATACTACCAATAAGTATGTTACTTATGAAAAAAGTATGGTTCATGTATATATGACAGGGTTTAATATGATAGGCAGGGAAAATGAGAAAGCCCATGTGGATGGAGAGTGATTTGTTGATGCAGCCAAGAATTGACCACTACGATTGGGACCAGATTGGTAATTCCTTGATGGGTTCCTAACCATGAGAAAGAATTGGAGTTATCGCGGAGAGATTCCAATACCAAAAGGAGAATCAATTAGGTCTCACACTTAGAATATTTGGAGTGGTGTTATATTTTCTTTTTAATTAGTCCCATGGCCAACTTGCATGCACATATGAAACTCCGTGATTGAGTTGAGGCTCCTAGACTTTCTGGAATTCGTTTCCCATTGCCAACTTACATAAAGCATGAAAACTCCATGGTTGAATTGACGTTCATAGACTTTTTGGAATTCCTTTTGAGCACCCCACCAAAAAGTGCTATTTCAGTATTATACGTTTCCTAATCTTACTTAAGCATTTGAGAAAAACTCTTTCCAAGTGAAATCACCGGATCAAAAAGCATTCAACCAAAGGGGTAAAGATAAAGTAATTGTTGTTGGATTATAAAACTTGAACCAATTTTGTTGCACTATGCAAAGAATGTTGAGGTCAAATTTTTCGATTAACTCACGGGATTTAAGAGGGCAATGTTCTTGGATAAATTTTGTTATTTATTAAATAACGAGTTTGTGCATGTTAAATTTAATCCCTTTATGATTTAGAATTCCGTGAAAAAGAGAAAGCATGTGCAATTATGAGAAGAGAAAGAAAGTTCTCAACATTATAACATTCTTATTCTCCTTTAATTAATGGATTCTTGAATATTGGTATGCTCAATAAATGTATACATAATATTAATCATCAAACCATGTTAAAATCTCGTCTTATGTTTTTTAACTATTGCTCATAAATATGTGACTTTATTAACAATTGCTTTTATAAAATTTCGTCGAAAGTGAATTAGTTCTGAATCCTATATTTGCAGGCTACGGAAGAAGTCCGATTAATTCATTTCCAACAAATTCCAAATCCATTAAAAAGACTAATATGGGAAATGCAAAGAGATATTATGATTCATGCTTTTTATTTTAGGTGTAACTTCAAATCGGCTACTACATATTTGATAGTACTCATGTATGCTCTTAACAAGGTGGTATCAAAACCGAGGAAATTTAAGTGAAGGGCGGCAAAATAGGATTCCTCAAACGGCTCTCGTAACCTTTGGCTTTGCAAATTGGGCAAGAAAAAGCATTTGGTTCAACTTTTCTCAAGTGACAGACAGTGACAAGTGTTTATGATCGCCAAAAGTGAATAAATTTTGGATCAATTTTGTGGGTTTTGCAAGGCTGTAATGACCCAACTGGGAGTGTTGGACCACAATATTGTTAAGAGGTAACAGATACCTAGACCATGTGATGACCCCATATCAATGGTCGCATTTAATACCCCTACCAATTTTCCATGCCCATTTTATATGTGGAGTGATCTTGTTCGAATTGCCAATTCATTGGATCAAATTGGGCCTCAATGACATCGATGTGGCATGTGGACGATGGCACCTAACTTTTATTGGTCATGCCATCAATGACCTTAATTATTGGAATTTTTCTTCTTGTATCACATTTTTTTTTCTGGGTTTTCAGTTTGAAGGATCATTGATGTGGGATATTTTCATGGTGCATGAATCTTGAAATGGGCCCTTGTTTGGTTCCGACAACGTACCTGCGTCACCGGCCATCTGAATTGTAGCTTAACAGGAAAACATGACTTGGAAGTTGCAACCATGACAGAGATGAATCATCCATGTGTTGTCAACTCCGAATGCAGATTCTCAAAAATGATTTGAGTCTGAAGTTTGGTACAATGGGCCCTAAAATCTGGACTCTTCTTCTTGTAAGATGGAAAAATCCAAATGAAAAATGTGAAGCTTATGGCTACTTTGGCAGTTACTTGCCAAAGCAGCCCAACTGAGGAGTGAGTGGATAAAATTTGGGCTCGGCTCCAAAGTGGCAAAAGTTAGTGGATCTATTGCAAGTTAAGCAGGCCTAAAACTGTAGGCCTTCATCTTTGGACCAAATGGATGACTTGGGCTGGGTAGTAAGAACCTGATCCATAAAGTTTCTTGCGCCTAACTAGAGTGCCATGGGCTTGTACTGATTGTTCATTTTCCACGAGCCCATCCAATCTCAATTCAGTAATTGGGTTGGGGGGGAGACTTGGCACAATCAGAACCCAATTTAATATTTTTATAATTTTGTAATTTATATTTGTATACAATATTATTTGTTTTTTAATACTTGCTATTTTATAATCTAAATGTGATCTAAATTAGTATTCAAAGTTTGGTATATAAATGTATAAGGATTTAAGAAAAATGATAAGAAAAGTGTCAAAGAAATTTTTAGACAAAACTCAACCCAATTATAACCAATAGGTTCAACCTGTTCCAATATGACCAAAACCCAACCCCAACCCCCACAATCCACCCAACCCAAGTTAAAGAGTTAGAATAGGGATTGCAAAGGGGCAAGTTTTTCCAGGTGCCCACTCTACCACACCCTTAATGGGATAGGTTTGAAATTTAAATAAATAGGTTAAAGGCAGATTTGGAATTTTTTTTTCTAAACCTGAGGTGGGTTCAGGTATTACCTTATCTCACCCCATCTAATTATATATAAAATTAAATTTTAAATTTAATTTAATTTTCTATTTTTAATAGGTAATAATAATAATAATAATAATAATAATAATAATAATAATAATAATACTTTTCAATATAAATAAGTTTCTAATTAATTATTTATAAAATATATTTATTTTAATGTAATTAAAAATTTTTAATAGAATAGAGATAATAATTATTTTAAATAGACAGGGTGGGGTTGGAATGAGGGTAACCCATCTCATCCCTTACCATCCCTAAGTTGGAATTATATGGCAGAGCTAGATTTTTTTAGTCAAACCATCTGGGTAAAAATTTAGATCAAATAAATCTTATAATATATTAGTTGGAAAAGGAGTTTTAGTAATAATTCAGAAAACTTAGTAATCAGTCAAAAACCAAAAACTAGAGGAACATTTTTTATGACTCTAAAATTTCAATTCCCAAATTTATACATGTGTGTTTTTTTTTTTTTTTTTTTGAAATTTAAATAGATTTGAATTTAAGTTAAATATGAATAGAACTAAATACAATTAAGTGTTAAATTATGTGTTTTTATCCATGTAAATAAAATTAATTATTATATTTTTTATTTTAATTTGAAAACTAGCAAATGAAAAGAATAGTAATCCATTATATTTCCAGTTATCCTAATATATTAAAATTTATTACCATAATAAAAAATTTACAATAATTGACTATAAATTTAATAATTGGATAATAATTATTTTTCTCATTATATTTGTCTGAGTGCTTAGCTAGGTTAGTAATTTCAAAGAAAATTCCAAGTGTCTCCTAACTTAGTTTCTCCAAATTTTCTTTAGAATATTTGTTTAATGAAAATCAAGTTGTTGAATTTGCTAAGGGACTAAAGTATATAGTTGAGGTTGGAAGTGAATGAAATTGAATCAACTATATCTTTCAAATTGTGTTTTTCCTTGAAATATTGTTTTTGGAGTTGGAGAGACATTTTTTTTTTACTTAGTGTTCAACATTCTCTTGATCTAGTTTCAAGTCGGATCAATCCAGATTATAATTTTTTTTTTATCTCATTTCAACTGTTGGATAAAGGGCTTTTTTTCACTTAAAAAATAAAAATTGCTTCTTGAAAGGTTGAGACACTTACGGTCATCATTCCATTGTTTTCTCTTTTACTTACCTAATTTGGGGTGTTTGATTGCCAAGAAAATTCAACTTTCTTATTATGATCCAAATTGTTTTCAAATAGTTTGATTCATTTATTCATCTCTCAATTTCTAAACTAATTGGGTTTGAGTTAACACTCATTTTCCACTTGAGTGAGTTTCAAGAGGAGGCCAAGATCAAGCTTAATGAGGAGACCTAGTGTCCTTCAAAAGATGAAGGTATGCCACTGAAATGTGAAGGTATTGGTCAAGTAGTCCGTGAAGGATTAGTGTAAATGAAATTAAACGCAAACTTAATGCTTTATAAATTCCAAAATCTTGACTATCATGATTTTCACAAACATAAATAACATACCGGAATTCATAGCAATTTTTTCAGTTAATTCTTGATCTGAAAATGTAGAATTCTCCGGGAGATAGGTTTCTCTCTCTTAGCCCTTTCTCTTAAATGAAAAATTACATTCCACACACACACATGATGGTAACCATACAATGCTACTTAAATGGGTAGAGAGGGGACCTATTTCCTTTTGGTAACTGTCAATGGTTTAGTAACCGCCACTCCACTTCCCATCAAAGTAAGGAGTAAAAAATAGGAAACTACTTCTCTAATTGTATAACCAAAATTTTAGAGATTAGATCACATAACTCCATTTTAATAAAAGACTAAAGACATACACGGGTCATGTGGGACATTAGAAAAATATCTAACAATTAGAGGACTTGAACTATGTAAATTCTTTTGCACATTCATGCGAAGGTATTTGCATGTGACTTACATTTGAAAATTATTAGGGGAGTGTTGCTACATTCATATTTGTATGTGATTTATAGTCTACGGTGGAAAGTATTTGAAAAGAAAAGCAAAATTGTAAAAATTTATAGGGTTAGATAATTTGTGTTATGAGACCTTTCCTCCCCGTCCCCCTCTAGATGTACCCCGTCTATGAGATTCACCTTCAATTTGGTTGTTAAAAGAAATGTTAAAAAGTTTCCTAAATTGACATTTGCTACCATGTGATGTATTTTAGAATGGGTTTGTGGTTGAAAAGATTAATTTATTAATATTGGAATTTTAATTTGAGAAAATATATTAAATCATAACTTTAATTTTTTTCAAAAATTAATTAGGAATGTTGATTTTAATAGAATTTAGATGAGTATGACTTTTGTTTTGGAGTTCTAATTAAAATTTTTTTGTAGAAATTGATAATAATTTTTTTTAATTTTGTTATAAAGTAAAAGGTTGAATTTTTAAAATTCAAAGGAATTCATTTCTAACCCAAATTGTATGATTTTAGTGTTATCATTTTTTATTTTTGAATGTTAAATTTATAAAATTTAGTTTGGTTGAAAATTACATGAATTACGATAATAAATAGTGATGGTATGCAATGTAATTTTGATTTTGATTTAATTTTTTTTTTAATTCATTTTAGATTGATTTTCTATCCAAATTAAGTGATTTTTGTATTTTTTATTTATTTTTTCAGTAATAATTTAAAAAAAAAATCTAAATTTTCATGAGAAATAAAAATAAATAAAAATAGCAATTTTTTTTTAGTCCTATTCAATTTTTTCTTGATGAAAATTTTGTTAATTTATAATAAATTCATTTTTCATTCAAACTATACAAATTTTGTAGTTTAAATTGTTTTTAAATTATCTTAAATTTTCAGACAAATTTATCTTAAAAAATAATAAGTTAAAATACAAATAACTCTAAAAATATCACTTAAGTCTTAAAAAAATACCCCTTAATTTTAAGTTTTAAAAATATACCCCTTAAAAAATTCCCTCTTTTATTTTATTTTAAGGCTGGCCCAGGTTAGGTTTGGAGCCTGACTTGCAACAGGTTTGGGCTTAAGGTCAAGTTTGGGCCCATCTGGATTCTGCTCCCCCACCAAACACAACTTGTTTCAAGTGGCCCATGAATATGGCCCACTGAAGTGTCGGTTCCTTAATTTTATACTTGATTTGAAAATTAACAAGACAAGCAAAAGGAGAAAAACACTAAAATATGGTCATCATCATACATTAAGGCCGTGTTTGGAGGATATATATAGGATCTGATATCTTTCTATATTATATTCCATGAAAATGATATCTTCCCATATTGCATTCAAATGTTTGATATTTTTTTAGATAAAAATACACTACATTTTAATGATTATTATAAAAAAAAATATGAAATTTCTCTCACATTTATTATTATTTGAAAATTATTCTATAATTTATAAATTAGTAGGCAATTTTTTATTTTTTTATAATAATATTTTTAAATAAAATATTTAAAATTTATAAATAAGAAAAGTACGCTATGATGTTAAATATATGAAACCATTTGGTATATGTTAAAATATTATATTTAATAATATTGTATATGAATATTATTTTAGGTTGAATTATTTACATAATTTTTAAAATTCTTTTCTTTTTTTAAAAATTTGACAATGAAAAGAAAATAGAGAAAAAAAAATAGAAGAAAAAAAAGAAGAAAAATAAAAATAAATTTAAAATCAATAAATTATTTTTATATTTTCTTTCAAATTCATATCATTTATTCTCTCGTCATATAAATATTAAATAATTTAAAAATATTTAAATTTTTAATAAAATTTAATTATATTTGATTTTTTTTTCTATTTTTTATAATAAAAGCAAACATAAAAAAATTATTTTTTAATATTTTTTTTATTTTTTTCTTGAACCAAAAATAACGAGGTAATTTTTTTTTCTTTTATTTTTTTAATTTGATGTTATAAAAGAAAATTGGGATGACATAGAAACATGGAAGTACAAAACCCAAAGAATTCCAAGTACATTTTTGGAGGAGATATTTTTTTAATGGACCCATTCTGGTTTCGACAATGGTAGGTGCTACCATTCTTGGGCATTTAGATTCAGATCTAATTCAGCCCCCACTTCTACTCAAATATCAGCCCAATTAAAGCTATACGATTTTTTTAATTTTTTTTTAGGTTTTTGGTACGAAGGTGCGAGCTCTCTCTCAATTTCATACATTTTCTAAGGCAAGATGCGTGCCACAAACAAATTCAAGAGCTACCTAAAAAGCTTAGAAAGAAGGGAATTGACGTTTGTGAATGTTTTTCCATACCAATTGCTTTTACATTAGTGATTAAATTTGGTTAAAATTTAAGTATGGATTTATTTAAAATTGATATAAGAGCTTATTTAATTTAATTTTTTATTTTTGGAAAATAATTGAAAAAAAATACTAAAATTTTGATGAAATAGAAACGAAAAGCAGAAAACAGGAGCAAAGAAAGTGAATAGGGAGAGCAATAAATAGATGGGGCAGATACGAGACCTGAAAGGACCACAAAATTTAACAAGACGACGATAAAATCTGTGGAAAAAGCTTGAGTTAGCAAATCAATCCCCAGGCTGGCATTGAAAATCAAATCTACCTGGTGGCTGTGGCTTTTGCAATTGGGGTTTGGGAATTGGGACCCCCTTCTCCTCGATTCTCACTCCAAACCCTCCCCATTTTTCTCGTCCATCCGCCTCGCAAGTACGGTACTTGGTCCCCTCAATATCTCGTTATCAAAAATAATAATATCCTTTGACACCACCATTGAATGTAGCTGTGTGGTTCATGTATGGAGATATGGCCGGATTCATCATTAATTTTACTAGGAAAGATGCTACCATATGGTATCTTAGTATAACAATACCTATCCTCAGATAGATCTCAACAAGTAACATAATAACATCACTAGCTATCACCACATTACTCTTAGGTTGCCTAGTCTCTTAGATGTGATTCTACATTTGTGTTTGGGAAATGAACGATTTTCGAAATCGATACTCATAATGTACGATGAAATCTAAGTCATTTAACAAAGTTACAAATATATAGGGTTTGTATAAATTCAATACCCATCGAAGTTTGAATTTGGATCATTAACAATGAAGGATGAAATCTCAGCCATTGAACAAAGTTACAGATATATGTGATCAGGTATAAAGTAATGAAACTTGACCTACATACGTGGTATCACATGATTTGTGGTGTATTTTTTGTAAACACTAAAAAAGTATATTTTGATATTATATATAGGTCGGGAAAAAAAATTTGTAAACTTTGATATACAAACAATAAAATCAATATACAAATGAATGAGATTTAGATTACATTTGACAGTGATTTGAAGAAATGTTTTTAATCTTTCTAATATTTGAAAAATAAAAAATTTTAAGTATTAGAAATTATAGAAATACTCTCTAAAATCACTGTCAAACACACTCTTAAATATAAAACAATGAAATCAAATTTAAATACAAATCAATGAAACTTAAAATATGTATGTGGCATTATCTAATTGATCTCGTTTTTCGATATAATCGAGACTATAACAAGACTCTTTGGTTTACTTTTGAAATTGCATTTAATGTAGATCTTGTAACCATATAACAAAGTGTGATCTAGTTTTCTCAATGCATGAAACTTGTACTTTGTGTATTGTGTTGGATCACATCAAATAAAAAAAAGAAGAAAAAAAGACTGTGATCAACCAGCTTTTACGGGGTGGTCTTTTAAAAATTACTAGAATTCAATGTATAAAATATATAGTGTGTCAAGGACTCTCCTGCGAAAATCTAGAACATGTGAAATTAAATGTATAGGTAATAAAAATAAGTAGGTTGCTTTAGTTTTGATACATTGAAGATGCCACCGGACTGAGTTGAGCTCATACATCTTTGTCAAAGGGGGAGGCCGTATGGGTTCAAGTTTAATTGTTAGTTGCTCAGTTTTAGTAATCAATATAACTTTACATTCATTAAACATTAATGTAACAACCAAATGTATTAATTGGAAGAAAATTATTATAACTATAGGTAGAACTCCTTTAATTATATTAATTTTCAAGAAGCTATATTTGGATAAGGGGAGTAGAAAGGAAAGGAAAATAGAATGAAAATGATGAGGAAAAGGGAAAAGGGGGAAAAGAGAAAATAAAAAAATTAAATTAAATTTAGTAGAAAAATAGTTAAAATTTTTATTATATTTCATCTTATTTTACATTTTTCACAATAAATAAAAAATTTGAAGTTCTTTTTGTTGTAGTGCAATAATAATATCTTAAGGTTTGAGGATGAATTATCTAAATGATGGTTCTTAGAACAGACTTACGTCATGTGATATCAAATGTTATAAAAAGTTTAATCATTATTATTGAATATCGATTAATTTTTAAATAAAATGATTAAAATTTAAATTATTAATATCAAAGTAAGAATTATGAGAACATTATATTAGGGAAATGATCGTAAGAATATATAATATGATATCTGAATATCATAAAAGACTTGATCAATTTGTATTAGATACTAATTAATTAATTTTTGGATGAAACAGAGGAATGCAACACTTCTTGTTTTTTCTAATACTTCATGTGATTCAAGTGAAATGTAGAGAATCAAATATACTTACCCAATTAATGATTGGAAAGATTAGTAAAGACCTATAAACTTCTCCACACATTCAAAATGGTGCCAATGGGAAAAGACGGAACTCATTACAAGCCTGCAAATTGCCAAATTATAGACGGCACGAAGAAAAAAAAAGGAACAAAAAAAGGGGGCACCTTTTAGGGATAGTTCCCTGTAAAGTTTCTCAATTTATTTTCCCGATGAAATATTGCACGTGTAGCAAGTCACAAGGAAAGGAGAAAGAAGAGGTAGCAGTGAGCAGTGAGTAGTAGCTAGAAGCATTGCACGTGTAACAAGTAGTGGCGAGTTGGGGAAATGGTTTTGACACAAATCTCAAGACAAAGTTGTCAATAAATGCCGTCTAAAAGTGTGGGGTCGGAGGCACAAAAAACAAAAGTCTTTAAAGGAATACCAATTCCTCCATGCCCATTCTTGCCCTTCTACACACTGTCGGCGAGTCGTATTTTCGCCCTTTTTCTTTTCTATTTGGCCGAATGGGTGGATTAAACAAAGGAGAAAGCTAAGCTGGTTTGTCTGTACTTTGCATTTACAAAGAGGAGGCAAAGTATCTTATTATCCGATCTTCATATCTCTTCCTCCTCCTTCCACTCACCTTCCAATTGGCAATTCTCCCCACTTTCATCTCTCCCTCTCCTTCTATGTACATCAAGTACCATGTACCCAAATGTTGTATAAATTCTTCGCAAACCCTCCATTTTTTCTTAACACCCTCTTCTCTCTCTCTCAATTTCTCCATTCTTCCGCATACAAAATTTCCTTGAACCCCATTTCATAGCAATACCCTTCTGTCTCTCCCTCTCCCCCCTTAAACAAAGTTCTCTAAAACCCTTGATCTTTAATAGCAGAAACAGCAAAACTCCATCTCCCTTCCCCTCTCACTCTTTGAAATCACAGAGATGGAATCATCATCATCATCATCATCATCTGCCCTCACAATCTCTCCTAGAAAGCTGAGGACCGATCTCTACTCCTACTCATACCAAGAAGATTCAAACACCCCACTAGTCATCTCAGTCCTGGCTTCCCTGATCGAGAGAACAATGGCCAGAAACGAAAGAATCGCAAAGAACAGCCCGAGGGGTCTGTCCAGATACCTGAGAACCGGGGTGTTTGATTGCCATGAGACTCCAGACATGACCATCCAATCATATCTAGAGAGAATCTTCAGGTATACCAGAGCTGGACCATCTGTATACGTGGTCGCCTACGTCTACATCGATCGCTTTTGCCAGATCAATCCCGGGTTCCGCATCAGCGCCAGCAATGTACACGGACTTCTCATCACCACAATCATGGTCGCCTCCAAGTACGTCGAAGACATGTGAGTAGAAACTTCTCCACCATTTTAGCTTTTCCTATCAAAAATATGTTTCCCATTATATAATTCTCATCTCCCTTCTCTTTCTTTTTTCACAGGAATTACAGAAATTCGTACTACGCAAGAGTGGGAGGATTAACCACCAACGAAATGAACGAATTAGAGGTGGAGTTCCTATTCCTAATGGGCTTCAAACTGCATGTGAATGTGAGTGTCTTCGAGAGCTACTGCAGCCATTTAGAGAGGGAAGTGAGCATTGGAGGAGGATACCACATAGAGAAGACTCTCAGATGCGCCGAAGAAATCAAATCACGACAGATTGTAGAAAGGAGATACAATCGGATTGCCAGGGTCACTTTGTAAATTAAATTACCACTTTTTTTTTCTTTTTCTTTTTTTTTTGTGGGTATTTTTGGGTCTAATATTTGGTCAAAAGGGTTACTTAATTATAATGTATAGAAGAATGTATGGTTATGTTTTAGTTTTTCTTCCTTGATTTAGTGCTTCCAGTAGGGGCGTGAAGAGTGATGTATAAATATGCTATTCCGCTATGAGAGTGCTTTGATTTTGCTGTAATTGTAAAAATTAAAATCTTATGATTTATACTTTTATTTCAAAAAATTGATACTTTTTTTTATTTTTTTTATGAAATATTAAATAGTATATTTGCATTTTAAAAATATAAGTTGAAAATTAAAAATAAAAAGACATAAGAATGGGGAAATGAAAAATATTCCTTTTCTTGAAATAAAAATATCACCCCTGTCGAGAATCTCTACTGTTCATGTTCAAAAACCAATTTTTGTTTTTCATTTTAAATGGTTATAATTACCTTTTTAAAGTATATTTTTAGAAAATAATTTTTCCTTTAATAATCAATAATCTTATTATTTTTCTTAAAACAATATTATTATGATTACTTCTCAAACTTAAAAGTCCCTGATAGTAATTCTACAAACCCTTTTAACTTAAAAAGTATTTTTAAAAATACATTAGGTGATTGGCAAAATTTTAAAAACACTTTTAAAAGTTTGAAAAATTATTTTTAGCATTAAAAAATCACTGGTAGGGTTTTACGAAGAACACTTTATCTTAAAAACACTTCTTGGAAAAATACTTTAAGTAAACAGTCTTAAAGACATTTTAAGAGTGTTTGTTAATAATTTTAAGAAGTGTTTTGAATTTTTCTAATACTATAAAATTTTTATTTTTTAAATATTAAAAATACTTCCTAAAATCACCATCAAATGTACTTTAAGTAATTTAAAAGTTAAATATCAAATTGTATATGATATTGTTGTTTTATATTTTATCATTATTATTTTATATTTTGATTTAATTTATTTAGAATTAATTGATCAAAATAGATGAAATAATCCTCATATTTATGAATTTAACTCATTCCATTTTTTTTTTAAGATTAACCTATTTTTGACATATATATACCCTTTATTATTTCAACTATTATATATATATATTAAAAGAAAATATTATTTTTACAATAAAAAATACATATTTTTAATCAAAATTAGACTAAAAAATGGATAAAAAGTTAAAATTTTAAAATTGGATTTCTAATTACTCTTTCAATTAAATGACTCATTTATTTATATATTCAACTTCCTGTACAATCATTGAAGAATCCGTTAAACATTAATTTTAAGATATGTTTTTAATCTAGAAAGTATTTCTAGAAAAAAATAGAAATACTTTCAAAATTTTTCAAAATCATTTATAATATTTTTTTATTATAAAAACATAAGATAGATGATTATCATAAAAATATTTTTGGAGTAAACACTTTTATCCAAAAAAAAATACATTGCAAAATTTTAAATTTTATTATATATTTTGAGTAGGGAGGAATAATTCAAAAATTTCCCTTTTAAACGATTCCATATTTTGTGAAATTGAATGATTCCAATTTCGCTGAATTGATGTAGTCCACATAAACATAAAATCCCACCAATAAAATGGAACCATAAGAAATGCCATGGAAGCCTCATTTCATTTCAAAGAAAAGAGCACCATCAATCAGTGTCGCTTCCACAATCCTAAAATAGACTGTGCTTGTCCTCACATGACGTTCCCCAGTTCAAATCCCATGTCAGACTGCAGTAGAAGACTCATTTCATTTTCATTGTGACCAGCACCCACTACCCACCAGTAGATGCTCTTGCCAGTTGCCACCACTGTTTTCCCTAAAATTGACCATGGGAAGTGAAATTCAATGCCAAACGAACCGAAACAAGATTAATTTATAACCTATGATTGATTAATATTCAGAATATTAATTGGTTTTTATTTTTTTATAAGATAAAGTCTGAGTTATGAACTGGTTTTGGCACAATTGGACATAGCCTTATTTTAATTTTGTGGACAATGTTTTTTAAGTTGACCTTATCTTCCTTGTATGGATGAATGATTTAATTAGACTAAGTAACGATTTGATATATTAAAACATTATATTATAAACTTATATATATGGATACTAATCATAGTGTATTACCAACAGAAGACAAGTTTTGGTAGGGAAAAGGAAAAGGAAAAGGTGAAGTGATGAGTGGACAGGGAGTTGATATGAGAGGCATCTTCTGCATTATAGGGCTCAAACTAACAATAATTAAATCGTTTCATTTCCTTTCCTTTTGTTTTATTGCTTAACAATGGCTTAGTGCTTCCTTTATGTCATCCTTTTATGAGGTTTTAGGTCATAGCCTTTTAGGCCATGACCTACCAATGAGACTATTTTTAAAAAACAAGTGGCTTCACACGCTTGCCTACAGATTTATAACATAACATCTAAGTGGGGAATGTGAATAAATTTATAACATAATGTATTGACATCTAAAATCATAATTTATGAACAAAAGAAGTATTAAAAGTTCTAGTGAAAATAATTCAAACGCATTAGTAAGATTCTCTATTTTAAACATGACATAATGGGTTTCAACCAAAGGTTTTATACTTAATGTTTTGAGTATGACCTAAAATTCTCTATTCTTATGTGTTGGATTGAAAATGATGATTATTTTTCCTGTGTTTGATTACTGATTTTAGAAAGTGTTTTTAATTTTTTTTTAGTATTTAAAGATTTTTATTAAAAAAATTATTTTCAAATATTAAAAAAAAAATGTTATAAACCCTTTTTAAAGTCATTGTATCGTCCGCCCCTAAATAAGCAGTAAGACGTGGGTGTGTTGGAACGATCCTACTTTGAAAGCTCAATCTTGGGAGAATCATAACTCCGCTACCAATAGAAAGCGGGATCTCGACTAGTCCAAAATCTAATCACTTGGGCGATGACTAACCCAAACATTTGAACTTGACTCTCACTTAAACAAGCAAAAAAAAAGCCCTATGTTATAGACTCGGGACAAAAAGATTCGTATTATATGAATGTAACAATATTTCCTTTCGAGATCTTTTAATAAATGGTCAGAGATGCAGCTAACACGTTCTTAAAGTGTGTTTGATGATATATCTCTTAGGTGTTTTAAAAAAAATTATTGAAAGTGATTTTCAATATTTTATAATTTTTACTAAATACCCCATTTTCCTTGGTAAACACATTTTTAATTAGAAGTGATTTTTAAAAACACTTGTCATATAATCTAAGATGATAAATTTGTATGATGGCAACTGCATTATTGTCTGAAAATGAGGGAAGAATGAATGGATCTATCATCTATCTAGTTTTGATAGCAACAGCACTGAAAAAAGTAACAAAAAAAAAAAAAAAAGAACATGGTGGTGGTTGTTGAAAAGGTTGAGTCATGTTGGAGCCTTTGGTGATGATGTTAATTTATTGAGATTCCCCATACATACAAAATTACAAATAGAGAGAAAGACTTCGGTGGTGGACCCTCAGCCCTCAACCTCACCATATATATAAGACCTCACACTAATGCCAAAACCATGCCATTCTTTAAAATAATGTTACACTTTGATGGCCCAACTACTACTATCTAATTAATTTATTTTTTTAAAAGAAGCAAAAAAAATAATAGTAATTTTTATATAAAATATAAAAACTCTTAAACACTTAAATTAAAAATATAAAAAAATTAAGATATTGAGAAAAATTTACTACCTAAAATTTTAAATTTTTTTATTGTAATTTTTAAAAACATAAATTAAGTTTATACTTTTTATCAAAGAATTTTCATTTTATATAGAACTTATTATCATATTTTAAAATAATTTTATTCAAAATAAGGGTGTTTTTAACAATTTTCTAAAAAAATTAATTAATATACACCTACCACACCAATCACTTTGGAGAAAAATATGGAACTCCATTGTTTTCTAAAAATAAGATAAATCATGTGAAAAAGTATAAGAAACATATTTGATGGTTGCATGAAATTACTCTTTAAAATTATTTTTAACATTTGGAAAAAAAAAAATTTGAAGTTATAAACTTCTTTTAATCTTATAAACATATTTTAAAACTCTCAAGAGTCCATCGGGTTTATAACAAATAATATATATATATAGAGTGAAAAACAAGTCATTACAAATAATATCAAAATTAACCCGAAACAGATAATATTTATATAATTCATAACAGTTTGTTATAATATCTAACACCATTTTTATAAACCTGACATTACTTTTGTAATAAATGTTTAAGGTAAATTTTTTTATGGCCACACAAGAGACATAACTTAAGACAACACATTTTGCCAAAAAAAAAAAAAAAAATTCCAACACCCTAATAATAAAAGAATTCAAGATGGGTATAAGGTTAATATTTAATTTTAGTCACATTGAAGAAGACAAAGATTCATTAAAACCAAATGAAAACAGGGTTTGGAAAGAAGGAAGAAGCTTGAGAGAGGCAGCATTGTCCCTAATCTATCATAAAAACAAGTTTAAGAAAGAGGGAAGAAGCTTAGAGCTAGCAGCATTTTCTCTAATCTATACTATTCATGTTTGGTGTTATCCTCCTTTCCGACCACTTTTTTTTATATCATATTGTCCAATCTCAACCTTTTACTTTATTCATAATACAGCTCATCCTGTTCCTCCACTTCTCTTTTACACACACTCATATATCTACATATATAAATATATATTTCATAAAAAAAAATGTGTTACAATTTATATCAACAATACTAGAAAATTTGTAATGAAGAAAAAAATAATAATATAAATAATTTATATTCTTAGTGGGTGTTTCTTAAACCAATTTAATAACTTAAAATAACTTAATAACTTAATTTAAATTATTAAATAAATTAATTATATTTAGTAAAATAATTTAGAAATAATAGATTAAAAAGGATGAAATCATCTCCACTTTACAAAACTAGCCTTTCACCATTTTTTCAACCTAAAAAATATCAATTTTGGACAAAAATGTCATCATATTTTTTAATAAAAATAATCATTTCTTTTAAAACACACATGTAAATAATGAAAATATTGAAATATATTTATGTAAAAAAAAAATGGGTTACTCTTCAAGTTCAAATATGTGAGAGGTTAATTTTATAAATTTAGAATTTTTTTTTTATCATTTTTAATCAATTAATCCAATAACTTAAAATAAAAAATAATTTTAAGTAACAAATAAAAACAAATAATTTGTTCTTGAATCTACATTTTTATTTTACTTTTTTATTATATTTACTCTAATTACTTCTATAATTTCTTTTATTACTCTACGATTTTCATTATTACTTAACCTTCTTTATCCTAATTATAATTTATGAGGATAAATATATTAATTTGATAATTTAGTTAATTTAAGTTCTTAAGTAATAAATATTAAATTTTACCAAACACCTCTTAATAAAATATTAAACTATAAAAAAAAAAAAAAAAGGGAAATGGGACCATTGCATGCAACTTTAAGTATAAAGTAAAGGAAATCAGGGGTAATAATTAGTAGAGGAATCTTCTTATTATTTTATTACTTACACGAATGTTGTAAAATGCTTGAACAACCTTTACATCTATACATAATTTTAATGAATTAAAAAAAATAAAATTTGTTGGTCCTATCTCATACTTTCATCATTTCCATTAGACACCCACCAAACTTGTAACCTTTATTTAATTTTAATTTAATTTAAAGTCTGTCTATGATTTATTTATTTATTTAATATTAAAAAATAAAAAGGCTACGTGTTGATTTTTTGTTCACTCATGATAATCTGTGATGTGGCTGTGAAATGTTGTCACAAACATGCCAACATTTTATTTATTTATTTAAAATTGTTATCCAAATATATTTATAATATTGATCGGTTAGGTGAGAGAGCAAGCCCAAGCCCAAGCCCAAGCCCACTTTACCTAAGTTGGGCTCAGTTCTGAGGATAAGAAAAGGCTGGGCTTACTTTAGTGGCCCTATGGAGCTTCTAATACAGCAGGTATTATTTGGGCTCAATTAGATGGTCTAATGGACATTTGATAAGATTACGGTAATTTAAAAAAATTATTCTTAAATTACCGTAGTAGGACAAATAATTCGAAATCTACGGTAGTTTTTGCTAGTTAGGAGAGAAGGAGATCTGATTTTTTTGTCAACTTGGAAATCATCTTTTGAAAATACGATTTCCACCATAGCAAACATATAAAAAAAATTAATCATTTAGAAATCATCTTTTGAAAAAACGATTTCTACCAAAACAAATATATATATATATATATAATTAACCACTCAGAAATCGTCTTTTAAGAAGACGATTTCCACCAAAACAAATATATAAAAAAAATTAACCACTTAGAAATAGTCTTTTGAAAAGACGATTTAAAAAAAATCGCTATTTAAAAAAAATATTAATTCAAAATCGTCTCTTCAAGAGACGATTTCCCTAAAAAAAAAATTATTTAAGTGGAAATCGTCTCTTGAAGAGACGATTTCCCAAAAAGAAAAAAAAAATTTACTACCCTAGGAAATCATCTTTTCGCCACCCAAATTTCAAACTTTTATATATTTTAATATCTTTAATTATCTCCATATTATAAAAACAAATAATACAATTTAATATAGAAATATATTATAAATCCATTTTCAAATTAAAAAATTAATTATACTCATATAATTATTATTAATATATATTATAAAATTAATTAATTTAATTTACTAAATTTAATATAAGATAAATAATATTTATCTATTGTTTTTTTTTTCTTTCACTTTGCAATTAAAAAAAACTATTATCAATTTATATGAAAAAATGAGTTTAAAAAAACAAATTTGTTATTAATTTATTAAATAATTATTTACAAAATAAATAATTTTGTTTTAATTTTTGAATTAATTACAGTATATAAATTTTAAAGTTAATAATATTAATCTTTTAAATTAAAATTTCATGTGTTGTCATTGCTCTTATAACCTATTATACTTCATCACACAAATTTGAAGACCGTTTGCTACCCTCGCACAAATATCTATCATGCATTACACTTCATAAAGGCAAAAATATTACCTACGAATAAAATAATATATCTTTTATTTTTTTGAATGATTTAATCTATTTAAAATAATAATTTTAAATAAATATTACATAATCCAAATAAATTTAAAAACTTATATAATAATAAAAACTATACATTATAAAATAACTTGAAATAAAAATAAAGCAAAAATATTACCTTATAAGCAGCGTGAGTGTCGAAGAAAAGAGAGGAGATATGCTTAGAAGTCTATCAAAAAGAACGAGGGATATAGCTGAAAGCGATGGAATGTGAAAAACTAATAAGTGAAAAATTGAGTTTCAAATGAGGAAAATAGGGAAAATGAAAGTGAAAAAGTTTGAAGGTGAAAATGAAAAAGGTAATTTATAGTGTATGAGAAGTTGGAAAAAGGTAGGATGAGTGTAGTGTGTAGGTGAAGTATAACGGTTAAATTGGTGGAGTATTAAATGGGTGGAAATGACAACATACGCAACAGGTAAGATTCTCTTCTACCTATGGGCTAGCTATGAGAGGGTAGCAAACAGTTTTCAAATTTATGTGATGAAGTATAATAGGTTATAAAAGCAATGACAACACGTGAAATTTTAACTTAAAAGATTAATATTTTTAACTTTAAAATTTATATAATATAATTAATTTAAAAATTAAAACAAAACAAAATTATTTATTTTGTAAATAATTATTTAATAAATTAATAACAAATTGGTTTTTTTACACTCATTTTTCATATAAATTGATAATAGTTTTTTTTTTTAATTGCAAAGTGAAAGAAAAAAAATAGATAAATATTATTTATCTTATATTAAATTTAGTAAATTAAATTAATTAATTTTATAATATATATTTATAATAATTATATGAGTATAATTAATTTTTTAATTTTAAAATGGATTTATAATATACTTTTATATTAAATTGTATTATTTGTTTTTATAATATGGAGATAATTAAAGATATTAAAATATATAAAAGTTTGAAATTTGGGTGGTCAAGAGACGATTTCCACTTAAATAATTTTTTATTTTTTGAAAATTGTCTCTTCAAGAGACGATTTTTACTTCAATAATTTTTTTTTTTGGGGAATCGTCTCAAGAGACGATTTCGAATTAATTTTTTTTTTTAAAATAGACGATTTTTAGTTTTTGCCAGGTAGGAGAGAAGGAGAGCTGATTTTTTTGTCAACTTAAAAGACGATTTCCACAAAAACAAATATATAAAAAAATTTAATCACTCAAAAATTGTCTTTTGAAAAGACAATTTCCACCCTAACAAACATATACAAAAAATTAACCACTCAAAAATCGTCTTTTGAGAAAACGATTTCTACCAAAACAAATATATATATATATAAAATTAATCACTCAGAAATCGTCTTTTGAGAAGACGATTTTCACCAAAACAAATATATATAAAAAAAATTAACCACTAAGAAATCGTCTTTTCAAAAGACGATTTAAAATGAAGAGACGATTTCCCACAAAAAAAAAATTACTGCCCCAGGAAATCATCTCTTCACCACCTAAATTTCAAACTTTTATATATTTTAATATCTTTAATTATCTCTATATTATAAAAAATAATAATACAATTTAATATAAAAATATATTATAAATCCATTTTAAAATTAAAAAATTAATTATACTCATATAATTATTATAAATATATATTATAAATTTAATTAATTTAATTTACTAAATTTAATATAAGATAAATAATATTTATCTATTGTTTTTTTTTTTCTCTTTGCAATTAAAAAAAACTATTATCAATTGATATGAAAAAATGAGTGTAAAAAAAACAAAATTGTTATTAATTTATTAAATAATTATTTACAAAATAAATAATTTTGTTTTGTTTTAATTTTTAAATTAATTATATTATATAAATTTTAAGGTTAAAAATATTAATCTTTTAAGTTAAAATTTCATGTGTTGTCATAGCTCTTATAACCTATTATACTTTATCACACAAATTTGAAGACCATTTGCTATCCTCTCATAGCTAGCCATAGGTATAAGAGAATCTTACTTATTGCATGTGTTGTCATTTCCACCCATTTAATACTCCACCAATTTGACCGTTATATTTGCCAGGTAGGAGAGAATGAAAGTTGTTATTTTTGTCAACTTGGAAATCGTCTTTTGAAAAGATGATTTCCACCAAAACAAATATATATATAAAAAAATAACCACTCACAAATATTCTTTTTAGAAAACGATTTCCACCAAAACAAATATATATATAAAAAATTAACCACTAAGAAATTGTTTTTTGAGAAGATGATTTCCATCAAAACAAATATATATATATATAAATTAACCACTCAGAAATTGTCTTTTGAAAAGATGATTTCAAAAAAAAAATTGTCTATTTAAAAAAAAATTAATTCGAAATCGTCTCTTCAAGAGACGATTCCAAAAAAAAAAAAAAATTATTGAAGTGAAAATTGTCTCTTGAAGAGATGATTTCCAAAAAAAAAAAATTATTTAAGTGGAAATAGTCTCTTCAAGAGACGATTTCCCAAAAAAAAAAAAAAAATTACTACCCCAAGAAATCATCTCTTCACCACCCAAATTTCAAACTTTTATATATTTTAATATCTTTAATTATCTCCATATTATAAAAACAAATAATACAATTTAATATAAAAATATATTATAAATCAATTTTAAAATTAAAAAATTAATTATACTCATATAATTATTATAAATATATATTATAAAATTAATTAATTTAATTTACTAAATTTAATATAAGATAAATAATATTTATCTATTGTTTTTTTTTTCTTTCACTTTGCAATTAAAAAAACTATTATTAATTTATATGAAAAAATGAGTTTAAAAAAACAAATTTGTTATTAATTTATTAAATAATTATTTACAAAATAAATAATTTTGTTTTGTTTTAATTTTTAAATTAATTATATTATATAAATTTTAAGGTTAAAAATATTAATCTTTTAAGTTAAAATTTCATGTGTTGTCATAACTCTTATAATCTATTATACTTCATCACACAAATTTAAAGACCGTTTGCTACCCTCTCATAGCTAGCCAATAGGTAGAGGAGAATCTTACCTGTTGCGTATGTTGTAATTTCCACCCATTTAATACTCCACCAATTTGACCGTTATACTCCACCTACACACTACACTCATCCTACTTTTTTCCAACTTCTCATACACTATAAATTACTTTCTTCATTTTCATTTTCACCTTCAAACTTCTTCATTCTAATTTTCACCTTCTAACTTTTTCACTTTCATTTTTCCCATTTTCCCCACTTGAAACTTAATTTTTCACTTATCAATTTTTCACCTTCCATCACTTTAATCTATATCCCTCGTTCTCTTTGATAGACTTCTGAGCATATCTCCTCTCTTTTCTTCGATACTCACTCCTTATAAGGTAATATTTTTGTTTTATTTTTATTTCAAGTTATTTTATAATGTATAGTTTTTATTATTATATAAGTTTTTAAATTTATTTGGATTATGTAATTTTTTTAATAATATTTATTGGAAATTATTATTTTAAATAGATTAAATCATTCAAAAAAATAAAATATATATTATTTTATTCATATGTAATATTTTTGCCTTTATTTCATATTTATTGTGTAATACATGATAGATATTTATTGTTATATGTATTTTTTTTTTTAATTTATTGGATTTATGGTAATTTTGTTAGAATATTATTTATTGTAAAATATCATTATATAAAGATAAATGAATTAAATCATTCAAAAAATAAAAATGATATTAGTTTATTTAATTAATATGAAAGAATAGGATTATTGTTTATGTTTATCAATCAAATAAAACGTTTTATAAAATATTAAAATTTAAATTTAAAAATAAAATAAAATATTAGTAAAATGAGAATGAAAAATAATAATAATAATAGAATAATTATATTTCTATATATTTTGCATAATATATGATTTAAAAAATATTAAAATCTAAAAAATAGAAATACAACATTATTCGAAATTATGAATTTATCCTATATAATTTTTAAAATTAATATTAGTGTTAAATAATTGCAAAAAATTGTTGTAAAATAATGAGATGTAAAAATAAAAATATAAATAAAAGTAGAAATAAAACTAAAATGTTATTTGATTTATTTAAATGTATATATATATATATATATATAGATAAAGTAATTGTGTATAATATAAAATAGTAACCGTGAATATTAAATATATATATATATATAATATATTTAAATATTAAAATATTATATACATTGAAATATCCATCTGTAAAATGTTAGAATATATAATAAAATAAAATAAATAAATTTAGTAATGGTTGTTAGTGTTAAATTATTTTTTTACATATAATATTATTTAAAAAATATTAAAATATAAGAAATATAAGTAGAACATTATCCGAAATTATAAATTTATCTTCTATATTTTATAAAAAATAATATTTGTCTTAAATTATTGAAAAATTCTTATAAGATATTGAGAGATAAAAATAAAAAATAAATAGAAGTAGAAATAAAACTAAAATATTATTTGATTTATTTAAATGGATATTTTAATGTATAATATATATATATATATATATATATATATATATATATATATATAAGTAATTGTGTATAATATAAAATAGTAACTGTGAGTATTAAAGGTATATAATATATATTTAAATATTAAATATTATATACATTTCAATATCCATTTTAAAAAAGGAAAAAAAGATATAATTGTAAAATGTTATAATATTAGAATATTAAAAAATATTTAAATGATACAGGGAATACATTCTCATGAATCCTAGACTTGTAGATTATTCTCAGGAAGTACACCGATTTTCGCTTATATGGGAAGGAAATGATCCCGGAGAGCTCCATTGTTGACGTCGTGAAGCCAATTCTTATCGTAATAGTGTTTTGGATGCACGTATCATTCCATATTTGCAACAATCTGAATTCTACGGTGTTGCCCGATTAGGTTTCATTTCATTGGATTGACACCTTATTACAACATTCATAGAGAAATGACGCTCTGAGACCCACACTTTCCATGTACCTCAGGGAGAGTGTACCATCACACTTCAGGATGTTAGCATTATTTTAGGCTTACCAATTGATGGTGTTGCAGTTAGCGATACCATATGCTTGGATTGGAGAGAGATGTGTGCTACATTGTTAGGAGTGGTGCTTGAAGATAGAGATATATCTGGACAAAGACTTCATTTGACTTGGTTGATAGAGCAATTGAAATTGTGTGATCACATTGGATTACATTTTGAACTTATCGTGCAATGAATGTGGAGTCTAATTGTGAGTGGTCTTGTGATAGTTTAGGATAAACACAAGTGTGAGGACCTATGTACTTTGTTATCTCAAACAAACCATGAGATTTACGACGACATGCACGAAACCTCCAATTACAACCCTCAGACTATTTTTTTACACTTTACAGCCCACATATTTGGCTTAGATTCAATAACAATCAAATGTTGATTCTTACATATGGAATAACGTTTAACAGCACATTGTAAGTCTACCTTACTCTCAAACCACAAACTCTTAAACAATTCATTCCATAAGCTGGTGTGTGCTATTAAATCCTTATCAGCCATGAAGTTATTTACATCCCAATTCAATTCTCTAAATATTGGGGAAGGGACCGACGAATAAAATAATATATCTTTTATTTTTTGAATGATTTAATCTATTATAATAATTTCCAATAAATATTATTCAAACAAATATTACATAATCCAAATAAATTTAAAAACTTATATAATAATAAAAATTATACATTATAAAATAACTTGAAATAAAAATAAAGCAAAAATATTACCTTATAAGCAGAATGAGTGTTGAAGAAAATAGATGAGATATGCTCAGAAGTCTACCTAAGAAAACGAGGGATATAGATGAAAGTGATGAAAGGTGAAAAATTGAGTTTTATGTGGGGAAGATGGGGAAAATGAAAGTGAAGAAGTTTGAAGGTGAAAATTAGAATAAAGAAGTTTAAAGGTGAAAATGAGAATGAAGAAGGTAATTTATAGTATATGAGAAGTTGGAAAAATATAGGATGAGTGTAGTGTGTAGGTGGAGTATAACGGTCAAATTGGTGGAGTATTAAATGGGTGGAAATGACAAATGCAACAGGTAAGATTCTCCTATACCTATGCGCTAGCTATGAGAGGATAGCAAAACGGTCTTCAAATTTGTGTGATGAAGTATAATAGGTTATAAAAGCAATGACAACACATGAAATTTTAACTTAAAAGATTAATATTTTTAACCTTAAAATTTATATAATATAATTAATTTAAAAATAAAAACAAAACAAAATTATTTATTTTGTAAATAATTATTTAATAAATTAATAACAATTTTTTTTTTAAACTCATTTTTTTTCATATAAATTAATAATAGTTTTTTTTAATTGCAAAGTGAAAGAAAAAAACAATAGATAAATATTATTTATCTTATATTAAATTTAGTAAATTAAATTAATTAATTTTATAATATATATTTATAATAATTATATGAGTATAATTAATTTTTAAATTTTAAAATGGATTTATAATATATTTTTATATTAAATTATATTATTTGTTTTTATAATATGGAGATAATTAAAGATATTAAAATATATAAAAGTTTGAAATTTGGGTGGTGAAGAGATGATTTCTTGGGTTGTATATATATATATATATATATATATATATATATATATATATATATATATATATATATATATATATTTTTTTTTTTTTTGGGAAATCGTCTTTTGAAGAGACGATTTCCACTTAAATAATTTTCCTTTTAGGGAAATCATCTCTTCAAGAGATGATTTCAAATTAATTTTTTTTTTTAAATAACGATTTTTTTTTAAAATCGTCTTTTCAAAAGACGATTTCTGAGTGGTTAATTTTTTTTATATATTTGTTTTGGTGGAAATCGTCTTCTCAAAAGACGATTTCTAAGTGGTTAATTTTTTTTTGTATATATTTGTTTTAGTGGAAATCGTTTTCTCAAAAAATGATTTCTGAGTGGTTAATTTTTTTTATATGTTTGTTAGGTGGAAATCGTCTTCTTAAAAGATGATTTTTGAGGGATTAATTTTTTTTTTTGGTGGAAATTGTCTTTTCAAAAGACGATTTCCAAGTTGACAAAAAATCAGCTCTCCTTCTCTTCTATCGGGCAAAAATTGTCGTAGATTTAGAATTATTTTTCCTACTATGGTAATTTAAGAATATTTTTTTTAAATTACCTTAATCTTACCAAAAGTCCGCAAAAACTGCTGTAGACTTGAAATTATTTTTCCTATTACAATAATTTAAGAATAATTTTTTTAAATTATTGTACTCTTATCAAAAGTCCATGATCTAATACGACTGTATGTGACATCCCATTTGCTGAAAGATTGCCAATAATTAACATAATATTTTTTTTTTCAGTATTTTGAAATTGGAAAATTATATTTGCATCCAGTAAATTTCTCTTTATATCCACCATATCCACCATATTCACACATTCACTTAAAAATACTAACCTTATTAATACATCCGCTTATTAAATTGGCAATTGACTTAAGAATTTAAGTTATTAGGCACTGAACAATAACATATACCACACTTCTGAGCTTTAGTCCTAACACTTCTGCTTCACGGCAACTTTCTTTATGTATGTCATCCTAACACTTTTGCTTCACGGCAACTTTCTTTAGGTATGTGCATGGGTTCAACAAATGGGAAGATCGAAAATAAAGATGTAGTCAAATAATAAGCTTGAAATTATGTTAATTTGCTAATTAATTGAAAATTTTAGCTGTTAGATAATAGGTTAGGCTGATTTCAGCTTCAGGCCTTATTTCTCTTCAACGTCTCATCACTTATCTCGCGCTTCCTTCCATTTCACCTGCCAAAACTTTTTTCATACACGGGCTATTTCAAGGGCTTCTTTTGGGTTTCAACCCAAATTAAAAAAAAAAACCAAAAAAAAAAAACCTATAATGCATTTGATAACCACGTGAAACCTAACTTCAATTAGGGCCGTTAAAGTTTAACAACATTCATGAATACGATACGAATTTAACATACTTTTCACAATTTTGAGTTGAGTATATATAAATTTAAGTCAAATTTGTACCGATTTACATAACTCATTTAATAAATAGTTAATTTTTGGATCAACTTGTATAACATAAATTTAACCCGAATTGATCTACCTAGTAATCCATGATTAACTTAATTATATCTTTAAGTTATTTAATACATACTTGACTCATTTAAAATTCATTTTTAAATAAATAAATTAAGTGAATTATAAACATGTTTGATTAAGACATTAATCATAAATTTATAAATAAGACTTAATTAACTTAATCATTAAGTAAGATGACTTAAGTTATAAATGGATTAAATAAGTTAGAATACGTGTTACCCATTTAATAATTAAGTAATATTTCAGTTTATATTTTTTATATGATCATCATTCGTATCAGATTTAGGTCGAGTTATGTAATAAAATACCTAACCTTTGATGATCCACTAACATGAATTGCCATTGACCATATACCAAGGACATCTACATGAGAAAACTGTTAAAGGGACACTGAAATTAGTGTAACGTATTGAATTAATGTTGTCCATAATGTTCGGTAAACACGCACTTCCGTTCACACAAAATATGAAGAAACATTTAAATCACAATCAAAGCAAGACTTTCACCCTGTAGAAAAATGGTGAGAGACATCAGCTAGAAACCTTAATCCTCGCCAAATATTACGGGCCCTTATCTTGACCCCTGTAGCTTGTCACGGTTGATGACCGCTTTGTGTAACGACCCCCGTATCAGATATTCAACTGCTAATAACCACCATTAACGGCAGCATTCCTGGAATGTTTCGTTTTCTCTTTTCAGTGGGTTTTGGTCCAAATAGGTGGGTCCCTGTTTGGCATGACAATAATTAAAAAGAAGGAAATAAAGCATTAAAATTTTGAACCCTTAGTCTAAAAGATCCCTTTCTTTTTAATTTTTGTTAATTACTTCGATCAGGTGTTTTAATTTTGTAAAAAAGATAACATCTATGTAGTCTAACTCATTTTTTTCCTTACAAAAGTAGAACCAAATTTCTCGCCTTCATGGCCTTAATTTGACTTATTAATGGAAACCAAACAAGGTCTTTCCCTCTATAAATGATCAGGCAATAATACATCAAAATCCACAAGCCTAAGCTACCTTCATTTGGCAGTCTCTCTACTAGTGGCCATGGCTATTCTTCTTCATCCTCACCCATTTTCTCTCATCATTCTTCTATCTCTTTTCTCTCTTCTACTAAACCCCTGTTCCTGCTCCCACCGCAAGCACCTCAACGTCTCCAAGCTTCAATCTGATACTGATTGGTCCCCGGCCGGTGCAACCTGGTATGGACCGGCTGCGGGTGCTGGAAGTGATGGTAATGCCTGATATATAAAATAATCAAAATTGAACATATATATACATGCATTTTTTCCTACATTTGTTCCTGGTGTTCAAACTTTTCAACGTTTTTGTGTGTAGGTGGAGCTTGTGGGTATGGGGATGCAGTAGAGAAAGCTCCATTCTCAGCAAAGGTATCGGCTGGAGGCCCATCTCTGTTCAAATCAGGCAAAGGATGTGGAGCTTGTTATCAGGTGCATGCAGCAACATATTCCAGCGTGTAATTAATATATCCTTTTAATTATGTAATAATACTAATTAATTAATATTAATGCATGCTTATTTTTTCATTTTTCAGGTGAAGTGCACAGGAAATGAAGCATGTTCAGGGTCTCCGGTGACTGTGACGATAACTGATGAGTGCCCCGGTTGTGTCTCGGAATCTGCTCATTTTGACCTAAGTGGTACTGCCTTTGGAGCCATGGCTACGCCTGGCCAGGCCGATCAACTGCGCAATGCCGGTATCTTGCAGATACAATATAGAAGGTCAGTGTTCCACTGAGAATTAGTTCCTTTGATCAGTTTCTTATAGTTGATGTAATAAATTTTAATTTCTAAGTTCTTGACAATTAAATCATGGGAAAATTACTTTTTTTTTTTTTTTTTTCAATTTCTGTTGCAAATTAAGAACAAATATTCTTAACTTAATATATTACAGAAAATATATATTTTATTATATTTATTGGACAAGTATTTCCATGTAAAGAAAACCACTTGATAGGCCGTAGATTTTCCTTCTTTGACCAGCAGGCATTTTAGTTCTTCTGTGTCTCCATTTTAACCATCTTGACTCTTATCTGAATAAAACGGCTGACAGGGTTGAGTGCGAGTATCCGGGTGCATCAGTGGCCTTTCACGTGGATTCAGGTTCCAACCCTAATTACTTTGCTTGCCTAATTGAATATGAAGACGGAGATGGTGAGCTTGCAGGGGTTGATCTACAGCAGGCTCTTCATTCAGAGACTTGGGTTCCCATGCAACAGTCTTGGGGCGCAGTTTGGAAACTTGATTCCGGATCTGGGTTGCAAGCTCCTTTCTCAATCAGGCTAACTGCACTTGAATCTGGCAATACCCTTGTCGCCAAAAATGTCATTCCGGCCGGATGGCAGCCCGGAAAAACTTATCGATCACTTGTCAATTTTAATGTCTGAGCTTATTGCTTACGTACCTGATTCGCTAGCTTTTGAGACAGACAGACATAATAAGTGGCGGAGCCAGGGGATAACTTTTAGAACATATGTATGTAAAGTTTGCCCGATTATGAATGATGTGGGTTTTAACATCTTTCAGGGGGTAAAAACTAGGTCTAGGTTCGATTACCCTCGTGAGAAGTGAAGGTTTTTTTTATAAATTTTTTATTTTATTTTATTTTATTTTAACATTTACAGGGGACACCTGCCCCGGGCCTTTCCTCGATCCAGGACCTAATTATTATTAAGGAAATACAAATTATCTTAAATAAGCTTAATTCCTTTATGATAAGTTTGATTATTGGAAAGTAACATGTTAAAAACAATATTAAGAAAAATGGTTTTCTTATATTTAATTTCAATATAAAAGAATAAAGAAAAAAAATCAAATATTACTAAAATTAATTAGAAATTTATTTATTTTAAAAATTATTTAATCTTTATATAAGGAGGAATAATAAGATGATGTTTGTTTTTTTAGCTTTTTGTTGAAAATAAATTGTTTTCAGAATTTAGGTTGTTTGTTTTTCTATTTTTTCATGATTTATTATAAATTTTTTACTAAATAGAAAATGCCAAAATATGTAGCTTTTTCTAAAAAAAAATAAAATAACATATTGGTTTTTATTTTTATTTTTTAATACTTAATAAAAATAAAATACTACAAAAACAAACAACTTAAGAGGGAGAATTGTGTTTTACACCTATTTGGGCTTGATAATTAATGAAAGGTCCTTCAAACACTCATAATTGATTACAAGGATATAAGGTTGGAATAGACAAAAATACCCCTTTGACTTACACCCATCATTTTTGTCTTTATACTACCACTCTTTATATGCCCATGCCATAAAATTCTCCTTTATTTGATCATTTTTTTATTTATTTTTATTTTTTTAAACTCTTTTAAAAATAATTGAAAAATCAACATTATTTTTATTTTTAAATTATAAATAAACAAAAATTATATTAATGATTGAAAAATTATTTTGGAAAACACTTTCGAAAAAAATATTAATTTAAATGAATAAAAATTATTTTTTATATTTTAGAAGTAAATAATTTAATGATTAAAACACTATTTAAAATAAATATATTTACTATTTTTTTTCTTTTATACTAAAAAGTATTTTAAAGTTTACTTTTTTTACTATTATAAAATAAAAAGTTTGAAGTTTTTTTTAATTCTTTTTCCTTTCATATTTTAATATTTTTTTGAACATAGACTTTTGGTAATAAATTATATGAATGTTCCAAATTTGTTTATTAAGGAATTTTTTTAATGATTTGAATTAGTTGAAAATTATTGAAATAAGAAAAAAGGAAAAGAGAGAAATAGGATAGATGAAGAGTTTTTATTTTAAATATCCAACTAAAATGTTTTCGTAATTAGAAATGGATTATAACAATACATAATACAGTAGAAATTGAATTTTTCTCGTATAGAATGATTAAATGATATATTTACTTATTTTAAATGAAAACAAGTAGTTAAAAATTATATAGATTATGTTTGAGTTTGGTTTTAAAATATTTTTTTTCTAGTTTTTATTTTTTTTATTTTTAAAAATAATTTTTATTTTTTATATTGTCTCTTTTTGAAAATACATTTAATTTAAAAAAATGAAAACTATTTTTAAAAATGAAAATTGAAGACCTTGTTTAATACTATTTTTTTATATGAAGATAATAAAAAGAATTAAATTTCATTTATTGATTATTCTTTTTTTATTTTTAAAATATAATATGTTTACAATTAAATAAAAGAATTGGTCAATTGTATATTTTTTTCACAAAAATGTAATATGTTCATAAAAAATTTGGATTTAAGTTTTCCGTCATTTTTTTAATTAAACTACTAGAATCATGTTTAATACACATATATGCATACATACACTATGGGGATATGAAATTTGTGTCACTGTACAAGGGTATTTACTAACTGTACAAGAGAAATGTACTAAGTGTACAAGCAGTGTATAAGATTACCATTTATAAAAGATTTCAATCTATTTTGAACCACTTCTTTATTTTCCTTGTCACCCACAAATTGCATACGCATGTCATGCACTTTATTTAACTCCCACATGGAAATTCCGATACTATCCCAATAATGATGTTTGGGGGAAAAAAATTAACCCTAATTCATCCACCATTTTCTTAGTTAAACCATTAGAAATATGGTTAATACACTTACGTGGACACTTACTTAGAAAAAATATATTGCACCATTGTACAATGGTATTACGCTAATTGTACAAGGGTGTACAAGGTTACCATCTATGAAAGATTTTAATCGATTTTGAATCACTTTTTTATTTTCCTTGTCACCCACAAATTTCATACCCATGTTATGAAATTTATTTAACTTCCACATGGAAATTCCGATACTTTCCTTAGTAATAATGTTTGAGAAAAAAAAATTAATCCTAATTCATCCACCATTTTGTTAGCCAAACCATTAGAAATAAGGTTAATATACCTACGTGGACACATAACTTAAGAGGGATATATTGCACCATTGTACATTGGTGTTATACTAACTGTACAAGATAAATGTACTAAGTGTACAAGGCTATCATTTGTGAAATATTTTAGTCGATTTTGAATCATTTCTTTATTTTCTTTGTCATCCACAAATTGTATATGAAATTTGTACTATTGTATAAGGGTGTTACACTAACTATACAAGAGTGTTATACTCACTGTACAAGGCAAATGTACTAACTATATGAAGCAAATGTACTAATTATACAAGGGTGTATAAGGCTACCCTTTATGCAAGATTTCAATCAATTCTGAATTTTTTTTTCTTGTCACCTAAGGATTGAACACTTTCCCCCACACATTCCTTCACCTAAAAATTGTTTTAATTTTAAATTTTAAATTTCATCATCCAAAATTTGTAACTGCATATTTCGTTTAAATAGTTTTAACAATATTTTTTTCTTACTACATTTACATCCTATATAAAGGAAAATTAACCATAATATTTAGGTATTACATTTTTTTTGTGAAATCAAATTAATATAAATGGATAACATTAGTGTCATTATTTCAAATGACTTAAGACAATATAAACAACATATAATAACCGTTGAGGAAAAATTATTAATATTTTTTACCAAACAATGTCATTTAGATCTTCCCTACCAAAATTAAAACATAGGAAATAAAATTAAAATTAATCACATTTAAAGTGTTTATTACAAGTAAACCGAATGAAATATATATTTTTACTATTTTACCTTTACAAACATAATCAGTAGAGATTAAAAAAAATCATATTTAAATAGAATTAAAAAGTATAAAAAAATTATCTTTGTAACATTTGTAATTATTTTTTTTTTAAATTATTAATTTAAATTATCAAGTTAATGTAAAAGAATTTTTTGTTGTTGTAATTATAGTTTTGAAGATTCTACGATTTTTATATTATTACTTTTAATTTATTTTCTTTGATTTTTTATTTTAAATTTCATCTAAACTTGTTTTTTCTTGCATTTACATGTTTTCTATTATATCCCTATTTAAGGTGATTTTCATCTAATTTGTGTTCCATTATATTCTCTTTTCGATTTTAATGTGTTGTTATACCTCTTTACATAACAAAAGATTTTGTTATTTTCCATCTACAAAACTTTATACAAAAGATATCATGTACGAGGAAAAAAAATTATGATATAATTATATATACATCTCTTAATATGATACATTTGCTTGACTTAATGACATCGTACTTTAATAATTTAAACCATGTCAAGTCCACATCTATTTTAGATTTAAAAGGGTATTTGAATATTTTTCAAATTATTAAGTTATAATACATTATTCAATTAAAAATTAATTATCAGTATTAGTTAAAAGATGATCATGTTACAAAATAATATATCAAGACAATATCTATGTATTGTCCATAAAATAGAGAAAATATTCAAATAATTGTCTATAACCTTATATATATATATATATGTTGGATAAAAAAGAATAATAATATTTTTTAAGGTGTTTAAAAAATATTTATTATATATTTTGTAAGTTTTAAAAAAAAAATTATGAGATGTTTAAAAAATATTTACTTTAAAAATGTAGTAATAATCATTTTTAACCATTGATTTCTAATATTCAATTTATTAGGCATGGTTTTTTGGAAGAAAAATAATTGATGGAAATAGTAACACCTCCCTAGTAAGGAATTAATTTACATGTCCACCAATTAATATGTGAGAGAAATGTAAAGTGAATGATGAGAGAGAGAGGGAAAAAGAGAATGAGAAAGAGTGAGAAGTTAATTGTTTTCTTTTTCTTTTTGATAGTTAAGGGCATTTCAGGAAATTTTAAAAAGTAATGTCATTCAACTCAATTTTCACTCATCCACTAGGTTTTGGGTTTAAATACAAGGGATATGAGGACCTTGGGCCAATTTTCAAGCCCAAGTGGGCGTAAAACTCAATTCTCCATATTTAATACTATTAAGCATTAAGGTTCTATTTAGAATTAAGTAAAAAAAACAAACACCACCTAAATTTTAAAAAACATATAAAAATAATTGACGACTTTGAATCATTTTTATTTCCTCTTTCTTTTCATCTCTATTTTCTTTCTCTCACGTTTTTTATTTTCAAATTTTCTTGGAACCATACATAGTGATAATGTAGTTTAATATTACTACATGAAAATATCAAATGAGAATAAAATTAAGCGAATCATATTACTTTGTAAAAAAGAGGAATCTCAAGATCTTGAATAGAGTGGGTTTTGATATTTCACACAAGAGAAATAATTTTTATTATTGTTTTCATTTGCGATGAATAATCTAACACATTGATGAATCATAAACCACATTAATTTTCCATTCCCCATTCCCAGTCACCACAAGAAAATTGGTATTTTTAAGGTATCTTTCCTTGACTTATCAATATTAGTATATATCATTATATGCTAATTTTTGAAATTATGGAAAAAATCTCTTAATATGAAAATCATAACCTAGCATTATGAATAAATTAATTATTTTATTTTCATAGCTATATATTTATATTTTTATAATTGCAAGTCATGAATAAATAAATTTGCACATGTCATAACATGAAGTTATGAATATGTGAGTGTAAATCACATGACCTAAAGTTACAAATAAAGGAATTTGTTAGGATCATTACATACAACTATGATTCATAATAGTTAGAAAGTTATACATATATTAATTTATTGCAACTATGTTAATATTAGACTTATACCCAAAGATAGAGAATGATATTAATTAATTACATTAATTTATAAGTGAGTTTTCTCACTTAGTTAACAAATCAATAGTATATATGTTGCGAATCTGATCCAAAGGTGGGATTGCAATGGTACAATGTTTATTCACTAGAATATAGTGATGAATTAATTATGTAAAATTTTGAATTATTTTTTTATTTTATTAGCTTATAACATAATTGATTTATTGAGCTTGTTTTTAATTTTAGTAATGACACCAACTTCACTCTTTGGACATTTGTTAGGGATTATTCCAAAATTTAGCGGTTCTAAATTTTCATATTGGAATGAACAAATTCCTATGCCTTAGGCTACCTTAAATTAGATTTGGCTATTTGAGTCGAGGAACCTCCTAAGTCATCCAATGATAATATGTCTTCCAATGAAAAAATGTTTAATGCAAAGACACCTTATGAAAAATAAGAAAATTTTAATTAAATGGGTCTCATGATTATAAAGAGTAAAATTATTGAAAATATTGAGGCTTCAATTCCTGCTTCTATAAAGAGTAAATAATTTCTTACATTTGGAACAACAATTTGTAGCATCAAACAAGTCACTTAGAGGCACGTTGATGTCTAAATTAACCATTATGAGATACAATGGAATAAGTGGTATCATACAACAAATAATGGAAATGAGTAATGTAGTAAATCAATTCAACGCTTTGAAAATGAGCATTTCAAAGTATTTCCTAGTGCAATTCATCTTGAATCCTCTTCCTTTAGAGTATGGTCTATACAAAATTTCATATAAAACACATAAGAATAAAAAGACTATTCATAAATTATCTGCTTTGTGTACATAAGAAGAAAGGGGTTTAAACATGAATAATTGCAAACAATTCACATGCTATCACATAACATAAATCAACCCCATAAAAGGAGATGAACAACAAAGAAAAATAAGAAGTTTGAAGATTCATATGGTAAAGAGAAGGAAAACAGTCTAAGGGGTTATTTCTATGTAAAAAAAAAAAAAAGACACATGAAGAGGATTGCATTAAGAGAAGGAATTGGTTTGAAAAGAAAGGTGACAACTTATTATCCTTTATATGTTTTGAAACCAATTTAGTTCATGTTCCTTCTAATAGAAGGTGGTTAGATTCAAGTGCCATAATTCATATTTTAAATTCTATGCATGAATTCCTTATAACTTGGAGTCTAAGTGGGGGAAAAAGTATATAGAAATGAGGAATCAACTAAAATATGAAGTTATAGCTATTGGAACCTGAAAACTTGTTTTGGATCCTTTAGATATGTTATACCTACATGATACTTTTTTTTGTTTTTTCTATTTTTAGAAACCCCATTTCTTTGTCTAAACTTGATTTGGAAGGACATATTTTCAATTTTGGAAATCAGTCTTTTTGCCTTTACAAAAATTCCTTCTTGGTTGGTTTTAAGGTTTTATGTAATGGGTTATATAAAATTAATCTTGACATTTCTAGGCAAAAACTTGAGGACTTAGTAAAGGATGGGGTTTTAAAAACTTTAGATTTTTTTTTTTTTAATTTTGATATTTGGATTGATTACATTAAAAGAAAGTAATATATAAATACCAAGAAATATGCAACTAGAAGCTTGAGATTATTAGAAGTGATACAGAGGAATATTTAGGAGCCCTTTCCAAATCCTAGGTGGTGAATAGTATTCTATTACCTTTGTCAACGATTTCTCAAGATATGGATATATCTATCTATTCAAAGATAAAACTAAAGTTTTGTAGTATTTCAAAATTTTCAAAATTGAAGTTAAAAATTAGTTAGATAGAAAAGTGAAAGTTGTGAAATCTAATAGAGGTAGAGAATACTTGATAGATATGATGAGATTGGTCATAATTCTAAACCATTTGCTAGATTTCTAAAACAAAATGGAATTATTTCACAATATTCATTGTTTGGTACACCTCAACAGAATGCATAGTGTCAGTGAGATGAGTAACCTTAGACTTACAGATATGGTTAGGAATGATAAGTAATACATATTTGCCTTTATTTTTATGGGAGAAACATTAAAAATTGCAATGCACATATTAAATAGGTTTTTTAGTAAGGTTATCCAAGGAACTCCTTTTGAATTATGGAAAAACAGGAAGCCTAGTTTGAATCATATACACATTTGGGGATGTCTTATAAAGCAAGGATTGAACACCATGAAAAAAATAAAATCGTAGAACCATAAGTTATTGCTTTATTAATTTTTTTGAAAGATCTATAGATTATAGATTTATTTTCCTAACCATATTACTCAAATTGTTGATATTAGAAATATCAAGTTTCTTGAAAATGGTAGTGAGGGTGAGAACACTGCTTAGAAAATTGTGGTATTTGAAGAATAAATGGTAGATTTTTGTTTACTTGGTATAGTAAAAGGAGTTGAGTTTTCACATAATTATGTGTCACATGATAAAATGGATTCTCCTCTTAATCAATCACCTAATAAGGACACTATTATTATTGAAAATACACATCAAGGTAAATTAGGAACTTTAAGATGATCTCAAAGACATATACAATTATTGATGATTATATTGTCTACTTACAAAAACTTGAATTTGATATTGGTAGCAAAGAAGATCTAGTAATGTTTCTACAAACCAATGAAAGTAAGGATAAAATTTAATGAATTAATGTCATGAAGGATGAATTAGAATCCATGCATAAAAATAATGATTGGGATTTAGCTGAATTACCTAAAGGGTCAAAACTAATTGGTTATAAATAAGTTTTTAAAATCAAAAGAGACTAGATAAAAAGAGATAAAGTCAGATTTGATGCAAAAATATTTACTCAAAAGGAAGATAAACATTCTCTCTTTATCTCGAAAAGACTTATTCAAAATCCTCATGACATCAATTGCTCGTTTTGATTTAAAGTTATTTGTCCTTAGTATAACATTGATAAAAAATTACCCCGTCTACCAATAAGAGAAACAATTAATGGCGGACACTCAATATAAGTCCCATTATTTGAACACAATGTTAAGTCACAATAATTGGACAATTATCACTAGCCTAAAGTAAAATGTATAATTATGTTATTCTTTTGAGTATGAACTGATAATACAAAGTGCATTATATTATTTTATTTTTAAATTGAATTGAAATTAACTTTATGTTATTATAGTTTTCGAATAAAGTAAATTTTGCTACTACACTAAATAAACTTAAAAGTTAATCATTTTTATAAAATATATGACATCTCCGAAAATTTGATTCCATAATATACTTGATCATTTTTATTGTATTATTTTTTTATTATTATTGAGCTATTAAACTCACCAATTTATATTATTCAACTTTTCAGGTACAAATAATATGAGTGAGATGTGATGAAAATGTAAAGGGTGCTTCAATTAAAAGCACCTTTTAGAATTGATGATTTAAGACTCGGTTTAGTTCTAATTTCTAAAATTTTTGCTTAAAAAGTTTTGGATAATTGCTAAGAGATCGTTTGTTTTTTTAGTTTTTCTACTAAAAATAATTTGTTTTTAGACTTTAAGTTTTTTGTTTTTCTATTTTTTTATAACTTATTATAAACTTTTTACTGAATAGAAAAAACCAAAATATTTGACTTTTTTCTAAATGGAAAAAATAATATGTTGATTTTTCTTTACTTTTTAATATTTAATAGAAAGAAAATATTAAAAAAAACAAACAACCTAATACTTAATATTATTAAATATTAAAGTTCTATTTAGAATTAATTAAAAAAACAAACACCACCTAAATTTATTCTTACAATATTTCATTTTGTTTCGAATTGAAGATCTAAATTTTTTTGTAGTTATTTTTGTACACACTAAATTTGTAAAAGTCTTGTGAAATTAGCCAAAAAAAAAAAAGGAAAATAATGCGAACAAAATATTTATTAAAATTAAAATATTGTATTTACAATATCAAAAATAATATTCTTTATAAAAGAATATTTTTTCTTTGATTATTTCGCTTTGACCACAACTTGAAGAAACGAAGATGACTTTGACCCAACTTGAATTCTTTTAGAAAGTTTTTTCAATTTTTGGGTGATCTCTAACCCAATTTTAAGAAACTCTACTTGAATTCATTGTGAAAACTCTTCACCTCTTCAAACCAGGAAGTGTTTTTTTTTTTCTTCTTCAAGATGACATCGAGGAATGTGCACTTCACACCACGTAATGGGTCACGAAGTCCCATAGTAATTTGCATCATGGAATAAAAAAGTCAACACGCGCGCGCACGCGCACACACACACACACACATATATATATATATAGGCATGTGACAACTCCCCATATTGTGTGTCACATGAGGCGGCCTTATTGCTCTATTCTCTATCCTTATATATATATATATATATATATATATATATATATATATATATATATATATATATATATATATATATATATATATATATATATATATATATATATCACACGTGTATGTCGTCCAAATATTCTTTTTTTTTTTTCTAAAGAAAGAAAAAGACTCACCTTTTTCAAACACTTGTTGACATTCATCATTTGCATAGATGAGTTTGATTTCAAATAATTTAATTTGTTTTTTTTATGGTGACTGAACTTGGGTAATTTCCTCGAGTTGCCTACGTAGCCTTTAAAGAAAGGAAATCGAGTCAAATGTAGTTTCACTTTTTTTTTTATGCTCTAACTTTTGTCAATACTAAAAGAAATATTTAATCTTGCGAGCATATGTCATCACTTTTGTATAAGTTGCTTTTTCAGGTTTTCAGTTTAGTGGACCTTTTTTTAAAAAATAAAAATAAAAATTACACTCTAACTTTTGTCAAGACTAAAAGAGAAAATTAATCTTGTGAGCATATGTCATAACTTTTGTCTAAGTCGTTTAAGTCGGTTTTTTTTTTTTTTTGTGTCGTACGCAGTTTATGCTCATGCAAGCCAGAAGCATCACTTGTCTTGAGTTTGATCAAAAAGTGATAAATTCATGTCCTTGGAACAAAGTTTAATCGAGAGTCAAAGATGACTTATTCTCAATCAAACTTGTGAAGACCTTTTTTAAGCATTTTGGAGAACAAAAGAAATCCTTCAAATTTGTCTTGATTTTCTTCAACCTTGAAGGTGAATGGATGACACTTTTGTATTGTGTTTGATATTCTTCCATAAGCTTGTTGAAGAATGTGTTGAGCTTGAACTTGATTTTAATCCAAGAGTGGTAAACACATGTTTTTTGAGCAAAGTTTAATCGAGGGTCAATAATGACTTGATCGTAAGTAAACTTATCAATAATTTCCTCAAGTGTTTTGAAAAACCTAACCTTGTCTTCTTTAGCTTTAAAGGTGGAAGAATGATACTTTTGTTTGTGCTTGATATTCTTCCATGAGCTTGTTGAAGAATGTTTGGAGTTTGATCTTGACTTTTGAAGCTTCATTTTTGGATTTAGCTTATGGGTTGCATCTCACTTTTGAAAATGCCTTATGCTGAAAGAAAAGAACACTTGTATTTAGAGAAGTTGAGAGATTTTAGTTTAGAATTTCCAAATTTGATTTCTTTATTACAAAGAGTTTGTTTCTCAGTTTAAGAAGTTTGCCAATAAAGATTTTTTTTTTTTTTGTTACTACAGTTTAAGCTCTTGTAGGATAGGAGCAATATGCAGTTTAGGTTCATGCTTTAACACTGGAATACTGAGGTTTGAAAACAATTGTGGTAAAATTTGATGCAAAAATACTCTTTTCATCGTCACTGGTGAAGGTGATGGTTGCACAACATGTTGTACAATTGTGACATTTGTCTTTAAATCATTTTGCCCCATTTATTTTTTTGGCATGAGTGATGGATTCTTAAGTGTCTGGATCAATCCAATTTTAGCATTTCATGGATACTAAAGAGCGAGGATAAGCATTGTGGGTTTACTACTACCTCATCCTATTCCTTGGTTTTGCCGGACTTTACATCAAAAACATTTTCTTCATCTTCACTTAGCCCATCTTCTTTTGAAGTCTTATGATAAGAGACCATATGAGTTGATGTCATCATTCCTTTATCAAAGAACTCTGGAAGGAAGAATTCTCCTAAGGTGATAGGGGTGATGAGCTTTTATACCAAGAGGTCATCAACCTATACAATATCTTGTTTTCTTTTAGGTTTTTTTTCTTCTTTCTTTTTTGGATATCGACGAATATTTTGCTTATGTTGTTCATTCCTAGGAAGATTTGGGCATGGATGAGATTCTTGCTTCTTGTGAGGTCTTCTTCGTGTCATTAATGTCCAACTTTCTTCATTATATGACATTGATTTATTATCAAAACATAAGTGATGAATGGTGTCTTGGCATGGCACTTATGTTTGCTTTGGTTTCGGTGACTCGCATTGGATAGTACCAGCACATGCCCCCCAATGTCTAAGGTGGAACATATAATAGAAGAAGGACCCAAATGTGACTGTAGCATGATTTGACTCTATTGTTTCATCTAGATCCAGATGAATTCTTCTTTGCTTTACAAGTTTCATTATGAGATATTTTAAGATGAAACATTTCTCCATCGAGTGATTGATGATTCGATGGTAATGACAATAGTTCAGATTCTTAACATGACCCATTTCTTCTGGACGCTTGCACTCATGAAGCTCAATAACCTTTTTTGGGAGCAGATCTTCCAACATGTTAGGCACGTTAGAGTCAGGAAAATAATACTTCTTTTCCTTTAATTCCTTGAATCGATGCTTATCATTTCCCTAGGTTAGTTTGACCTTTTTTACTTCATTATTTTTATCTTTTGTTGAGATTTTGATAGGAGTCATATTTACTATCATTGACTCCTAGATGGGTTTTATTAAAGTCTTATCACTTGTTTTTCAATCATGTCTCTATTTTTGCTAGTCAATGATAAGGTTCTTCTTAGTACCATGGTTGGCTATGTTGAGCTCCATGTCATGTGCTCGAGCAGCTAACTCTTCAAAGGTGTGAGGTCGTATCCCTTGAAGGATGTGCATGAGACCCTAATGCATTCCTTGTATGCACATCTCTATGGCTAATATATCGGACAATCTATTTTGCAGTCAAGACTTAAGGAACGCTAATGATTGATGTAGTCTATAACCGACTCATCTTTCCATTGCTTAGTATTAGTAAGCTCCATCATGCTTACAGTTCGTCAAGTGCTATAGAAACTGTTGAGGAATTCGCGCTCCATTTGGTCTCAACTATTGATACATTCAAGTGCAAGGTCTACACCAATCGAAAACATTTCCTTAGAGAGAACGAATGAATTGTTTGACTAACAAGTCACCATTTGTACCAACATTGTTACAAGTTTCCACAAAATGGGCAACATGTTTTTTATTTCCCTTTCCATCAAATGATTAAAACTTTGAAGGCTGATAACCTACAGGCATATGTAGGTTATCGATTCTTTTAGTGTAAGGTTTAAAGTACATGAGCATACTATGTGATGGTCCATCGTACTGCGCTTTAATGGTGTTAGTTATCATGTCCTGAAGTTGGTGGATAGATAATGATGCCACTGAGGCAGATTCTGTTGTTTGTCTCCCGACTTGCATTGTCTTAGACGCATGTGGTGCATTATCAAGAGAAGATGCAACATTCGAAAAGTGGTTGAGTCCTTGACTTGACTTACCCATATTTTGTACTTGTGTCTTGACCTTGTTTATAAAATAGGTTATCTGCATATCCTTCTCTTTGACCGTCTTAGTGAGTTTGGCGATGGCACGAGCCATCTTTGCCAATTGTTCCTCTATAGATATAGTGTCGGTTGTCATTACCGGCATAGTTATCAAGAATGAAGAAGTAAAAGAGTTGAAACGATTGGAGTATTTTTCCTTCTTTGACATTCTAGTTGGTGATCTGGAGTATGAGCTAGTGCTGAAGTTGGCATCGGTAATAGAGCAAAAAGATTTATCCCCAAAGTCCTTTAGTGTTGAAAGGAGTCTTCCCCTGGTACGAGGACTATGACCTTTTGCCCCTAGAGAGGTCAAAATTATGAATGGTTAGTACTTATCATGCGTTCTTACTAGTTTTAGCAAGCAAGTAGACTCACTTGTTTGTTTTGTTGAGAGTGAAGATGTTGATTTTGCTTTGCTACGAGTTATAGGGCCCGTAGCGATGTCGTGTGTTGATTGCACAATGACGATCTTGTCATTGCCCTTGTTGACATGCACAACTTGAGTTCTTTTGGGTGTCATCGACGTAATAGTGATCAATCTTCTAACGAAAGAGACGATAGGTAGAGATGTCCCACCGTGTGTGCCAGAAATTTGTACATATAAATTTCATAAAAGTCTAGTGAAATTAGCAAAACAATAGGAAAATAATGCGGACAAAATATTTATTAAAATTAAAATATTGTGGGTATAATCTTAAAAATAATATTATTTACAAAAAAAATATTTTTCCTTAGATTCTTTTGCTTTAACCACAACTTGAAGAATGACGATGATGTTTTCTTGATTTTGAAGATCAATCAAGGGCCACAAGTAACTTATTCCTAAATGAACTCATTGAATGGCGAAAAACGTGTGTAGCAATTTTTTTGTCGTTTACTGAACTTGTAGGGATATTTGATAAAACTTTTTCTTTTGTTGTGAAACCTCTTTTCCTGTACGAAGTCGTATTTGGATTTTCTCTTTATGATTTTCATTTTTGGATTTTTTCAATTTCTCAATTTTGATTTTTGAATTTTTCTTATTTATGGATTTCTTCATTGTTTTTTTCTTTGAAGAAATTACGTATTTATAGGTGAAAGCAGGAAATTTGAATTTCAAATTACCGAATTTTAGTTGCTTAATTCAAAGGATTTAGTTCCTTGATTTTAACAACTTTTCTTCTCCGTAGGTTTTACTAACAAGATAATATATATATATATATATATATATATATAATCATTTTTGGATTTGGAGATTAGTTTCCTTTTTTTAAGGAAAATTATTCATAAGAGGATATCTATTTTTATTTATTCACTTCCCTATTTATTTATCAAGTTTGAAGACCAAATTAGTGGTAATTTAATCCACTAAAATTTTTATGTCTACAATCTTAACAACAAGCTATATTATAGTTTTTGGTTTAAAATCGTCATGTTTGGGCTTTGGAGCCCGACGAAAGAAATGACTATGGTGCCTCAATATTTGGTTTTGGGTGTTAGTCTCAAGTGGTGTTTGTTTTTTGGTTGAATAGAAAAAATCAAAATATTTGACTTTTTATATTCAGTTAAAAGTACTTTATGGATATTAACTAACATAACTAAAGTGAACTTGTTATTAATAAGTTTAGTTTAGTTATTTTAACTTTTTCTATTTAGCCACAAAACAAACACCCCTTCACTCTTTTCGCCATACTTTCATCCATCAGTATTATTTTCTAATACTAGAATCTTTAACAAACATTCATTTTTGAGTGAATTTTAGATTTTCTTTCATCTCACTCACATCTCGTTTATTTTTATAATTGTTGGTCATATAGTTAGAAAAAACATAATAATATATCTTTTTAATTATTTTAAATCAAAATAAGAAATTTGAGATATTGTTTCGATACACTTATTATTTTTTATTTTAAAAAATGGAAAATAATATTAACTTATATATAAAATACAAAAATTCTAGCAGACTTGCCTTAAAAAGATAATAGGTTTTAAAATTTTTAAATAATTTAAAATTTTAAAACTTTTAAGGGAGAATTGGGTTTTACACCCATTTGGCTTTGATAATTAATAAAAAATCCTTCAAACACCCATAATTGATTACAAGGATATGAGATAGGAATAGACAAAAATACCTTTTTGACTTGCACTCATCATTTTTGTCTTTATACCACCACTTTTTATATCTTACTTCCATAAAATTCTCCATTATTGAATCTTTTTTTATTATTTTTTTAAACTCTTTTAAAAACAATTGAAAAATCAGCATTATTTTCTAAACAAAAATTATATTAATAATTTAAAAACTATTTTGGAAAATACTTTTGAAAAAAATATCAATTTAAATGAATAAAAATTATCTTTTATGTTTTAGAAGTAAATAATTTAATGATTAAAACACTATTTAAAATAAATATATTTACTATTTTTTTCTTTTATACTAAAAAAGTATTTTAAAGTTTATTTTTTTTACTATTATAAAATATAAAAAAATTTAATCTTCTTCCTTCTTTATTTTAATAATTTTTGGAACATACACTTTTGGTAATAAGTTATATGAAATATTGCAAATTTGTTTATTAAGGAATTTTCTTAATAATTTGACTTAATTGAAAATTTATTGAAAAAAAAAAGAAAAAAAAAAGATAAAGAGGATGGATGAAGAGTTTTTATTTTAAATATCCAATTAAAATGTTTTCGTATTTAGAAATGGATTATATTAATACATAGTATAATAAAGATTGAATTTTTCTCATATAAAAGGGTTGAATGGTATATTTACCCATTTTAAATGAAAACAGTAGTTAAAAATTGTATAGATTATGTTTGAGTTTGGTTTTAAAATATTTTTTTAGTTTTTACTTCTTTTATTTTTAAAAATAATTTTTATTATCTATACTGTCTCTTTTTTAAAATATGTTTAATTAAAAAAAGAAAATTATTTTTAAAAATAAAATTTGAATACCTTGTTTAATAAAAAAAAAATTTGTATGAAAATAATAAAAAGAATTAAATTTTATTTATTGATTATTCTTTTTTATTTTTTCTATTAGTTATTTTAATAATAAAATAAAAAAATATAATATGTTCACAATTATATAAATGAATTGGTCAATTGTATATTTTTTTCACAAAAATATAATATGTTCACAAAAAAAAAAAATTGGATTTAAATTTTCCATTCTTTTTCTTAATCAAACTACTAAAATCATATTTAATTTGTATCATTGTACAAAGGTATTCATTAATTGTACAAGATAAATGCACTAAATGTACAAGAGATGTAAAAGATGACCATTTGTAAAAGATTTTAATCGATTTTGAACTACTCATTTATCTTCCTTGTCACCCATGAATTGCATGCCTATATCATGCACTTTATTTAACTCTCACATAGAAATTCCAATACTTTCCCTTGTTTGAGGAAAATTTTTTAACTCTAATTCATCCATTATTTTCTCAGCTAAACCATTAGAAATATGTTTAACACGCGTACGTGGACACATTACTTAGGAGTGATATATTGCGCCATTATACAATGGTATTACTGAACAAAGGAAATGTATTAAGTGTACAAGGATGTACTAAGTGCACAAGGGTGTACAAGGTTACCATTTGTGAAAGATTTTAATAGATTTTGAATCACTTCTTTATTTTTCTTGTCACCCACGAATTGTATATGAAATTTGCACTACTGTACAAGGGTGTTATACTTACTATACAAGGCAAATCTACTAACTGTGTAAGACAAAAATACTAACTATACAAAGGATGTACAAGGCTACCTTCTATGCAAGATTTCAATCAATTTTGAACCTTTTTTTTTCTTGTTACCTAAGGATTAGACACTTTCCCCCCACACATTCCTTCACCAAAAAATTGTTACAATTTGAATTTTTAAATTTCATCATTCAAAATTTGTAATTGCATATTTCGTTTGAGTAGTTTTAACAAATTTTTTTTAGTACATTTACATCCCATATAAAGTAAAATTAATCACAATATTAAGGTACTACATTTTTTGTGAAATCATGTATGAGGAAAAAAGAAGAAGAGAAAATTATGATACATTTGCTAGACTTGATGACATTGTGTTTTAATAATTTCAACCATGTCAAGTCCACATCTATTTCATATTTAAAAGGGTATTTTAATATTTTTTAAATTATTAAATTATAATATATTATTCAATTAAAAATTAATTATTACTATTAGTTAAAAGATGATCATGTTACAAAAGAATATATTAAAACAATATCTATGTATTATTCATAAAATAGAGAAAATATTCAAATAATTGTCTATAACCTTAAAAAATATTTACTTAAAAAATGTAGTAATAATCATTTTTAACCATTGTCCAATATTTTTTTGAGAGAAAAATAATCGGTGGAAATAGTGACATTTCCTTAATTAGGAATTAATTTACATGGTCCCACCAATTAATATGTGAGAGAAAGGTAAAGTGAATAAAGAGAAAGAAAGGGAAATAGAAAATGAGAGAGAATTGGGAAGCCCATTGTGTTTTTTTTTCATTTTTGACAGCTAAGGGCATTTTAGAAAATTTTAAAAAGTAATGTCCTTCAACTTAATTTTCACTCTTCCATTAGATCTTGGGCCAATTTTCAAGCCCATTGTAAAACACAATTCTCCCAACTTTTAAGAAGTAATTTTAAAAGACATAATAAAATAATTCCATACTTTTTATCTAAGAATTATTATATTGTATATAGAAATTATTATAATTTTTTATTTTTAAAAATATAAAATAGGAAGTGAATCTAAATCACCAATAAATTAATAAACAAATCAATTTCTTTCATACATGTATAACTCTAAATCTATTTCCTTTATTTAAAATTTTATCAATTACCTCTTTTTTTTTTCTTTTAAAATTTTATTCCAAATTCAAAGAAAATATTGCTACAAAAATCAACCTTAGAGTTTGTAAGGGAAATGTTTCTAACATCTTTAATACTTAAAGTGCGTTTGGGAGTGATTTTAGAAAATGTTTTTAATATTTCTAACATGAATGATAAAAATTTTTAAGTATTAAAAATATTAAAAACACTTTTTAGAATTACTATCAAATAAGTTCTTAAAAGATAAAATTTTTGAAGTATTAAAAAAATTAAAAATATTTTTTAAAATTATTATCAAACACATTCTTATATAAATGAAAATTAAAAAGAAAAAGAAAAAGGAAAACCTTAAAACAAAATGCCCGGAGTTCAGAACCTATATTCAACTTTCACCTTCTTGCTTTCACATTCTTTATGTAGCCTTCATTATTTTTTACCTAACTTTTAGCCCACCAGCTTGGACCTAACACCCATATTCAATGAATTAAAATAATTTTATATTTTTCAAATTTTCAATTTTCAATCACATTGTCTTATCCTATCTATAAAATTAAAAAATAAATAATAATAATAAATAAATAAAGGAAAAAGTGAGGTTTGGAGATTTTTAAGAGCCCATCCATAAAGGGCCCCTCCTTTTTTTTTTTTTTCTTTTTTTCTTTTTTTGGTACTTGCTCATCAGATTCTCGTTAAAGAGACAAATTTATAAACTTTCTAGTTATTATTACGAAAAAAGGTAGCTCAATTATTAACAATTTCCAGAATAGAACCCAGATCCAAACTACATAGGGTACAGAGCAATCCACACCTTTAATTATTTCATCCAATCATATCATGCCACGTCGTCAGTCATAGATTTTTTGAATCAGAGTGGCGTATGGTGGTTGGTTCCCTGTGATGGTGGCAGTGATTGCGTCCGCACTGGATCTAGGTTTTTTCAGGGGTACCACCCAGAGATGCATTAGATAAATTGTACGCCCCACAAATCCAATCGGAAACCTATTTTCCCGAGGAAGTAGATAGATGGAGAGGAGGGATGCAGCGAAGTAGCAGCAGCTGTCGCAGCAAAGCTGATTCAGGACAAAACCCTAACCCTAAACCTAAATGCCATATTCAGCAGAGACGAGGTCGAAGCGAAGAGTGAGTTGCCCTGAGGTCAACTGGTTCAACGACCAAGCTCCATTCAGCCATGTGGTTTTCAAGATGCAACTCCAATCTCTTTCACCTGAAAACGACATCGTTCCACGCAAATCCCTAACCATCACCACAGACCCGTTTTCTCTTCTCTCGGACCAACTCCTCCTCCACATCCTCTCTAAGCTTCCATACTCTCACCACACCACTACTTCTTTGGTCTGCAAACGATGGATGCATCTCCATGGCCGGTTGGTACAGTCGGTGAAACTTGTCGATTGGGATTTTCTCGAGTCCGGCCGGCTTATTCGCCGATTCCCCAATCTCACTGATATCGACCTTGTTCGCGCTTGTGTTCGGTTGCCGAACAATTCTGCAATTTGGTTAAGCCATAAATTTCTTTCCATCCAACTCGATTCACGTTTTCTGAGTGACGGTTTTGTCTCTGGAGATGATTTGTTGCCGCCTGATGTGATCGATGAGGGGCTCAGAATTGTCGCCGAGGGTTGCCCTAATTTGAGGAAACTTGTTCTGATTGGTGCGAGCGAGAAAGGGTTGTCGAGCGTGGCTACGGAGTGCTTGACATTACAGGAATTGGAGCTTCATTATTGTACTGATTTATCGCTGAGGGGTATTTCGGGTTGTCAGAACCTACAAATCTTGAAATTGATTGGTTCTGTTCGTGAGTTATATAATTCTGTAATTTCGGATATTGGGTTAACAATTTTGGCGCAGGGGTGTAGGAGATTAGTCAAGCTTGAGTTGTGTGGGTGTGAAGGGAGCTATGATGGGATCAAAGCAATCGGGCAGTGTTGCCAAATGCTAGAGGAATTAACACTATGTGATCATAGGATGGATGGTGGGTGGTTGTCAGCGTTGTCATTTTGTGGGAATTTGAAGACTTTGAAGCTTCAGTCATGTAAGAGTATTGATGCGAGTCCAGGATCAGATCAACATTTGGGTTCTTGTCCTACACTTGAGACGTTGCACTTGCAGTGGTGCCAAATGCGGGATAAACAGAGCACAAGAGCTTTGTTTTTAGTGTGTGAGGCTGTTAGGGAGATTGTTTTACAGGATTGTTGGGGATTGGAGGATGAAACATTTGGCAGTGCGACTATTTGTAGGTATGAGATTTTCTTTGTGGTGTTAATTTTCATTTGTTGTTTGATTGATATCAAGGTATATTTCTTCGAATGTAGGATGAGTAGAACAAAAAACTGCTTATAATATTACTGCAATAGCTGTTAAAATTTTTATTTTTCATCTGGTTCTTGCATTATACTTTTTGATGTCTGCATTGTTCTCATTTCACCACAGCCACAAATTCCCTGAACCAAAACTGGTGGGACCCAACTTTAAGGCATTGGATTCTAAGACAATAGGACTATGATTAAAAGAAGATCAATTATTTTATTTAAAAAACAGAAAAGGGTATCATTGACAAAAGTGCTTCTTGAATGTCACTGGGCGGTAAATTATTGAACAGAAAATGATTAATTTTCTTGATAGGCAAACAGAAATATATTAGATCCCCTAGAAAAAGGGGGGCACACCCTATGTATTGCAAACTTGGGTGGTCCAGAGTTTGGAGATCAAGTATGGAGGCATTTCTGAGAATAGCATTGTTTAGATTCAGGAATCAAGAAGAATTTTCAAAGAAATTTGTTCCTTTGGTGACATGTGGTAACCTCCTAATGCAAATTTCTCCCAAATAACAGACCTCAATATGTAGTAATTGAGGCCTGAAACTGCACTGTGCATACTACCAATAAATGATACGATCTCCTGATCTAACTCTGAGAGCCAAAAAGAGATACCCAAACTAACCATAAACAATTCCCCAAGGAATCAATTACTGCAAGGAACACCCAATCATTACTCCTTAAATCAGCACACCTTTGTCAATCTTCCTTCCAAATGAAGCTGCTTGGTTTCTTGAAGCAAACGGTATTAAAAATTGGATTTCATAATTAACTATTTGATGATCCTTCTCTCTTATTGATTATCCTAAATCCCATACAATGTCTTGGGAGCATCTTTATAAAGAAATTATCTACCTCTTTACATGTACTTCTATATACTATCTGATTTGTGAGAGCACATTGTGAATTATCAAATTCTCAACATCTGTTGTTCTTCTGCATATGCTTTAATGCTTCTCTTGGCCCCCTTTCTTACAGCTCTTCCCCACCTCGCCAATACCCCAATCCATCCAATTTCCTGATTGTAATTTGTAAGTGTTGGCCTCAACTCCTAATGCAGCTAGTAGATTGACAAATTATATGGAATTTCAGTAAACTAGCACAACACCTTAAACCAATCTTTGGCCAGTGTACTCTGGATTTGCTTGTGTCAGAATCTTTCCTGATGCTGAAGGAGTTGGAATTTTCAAATGAGAGAGAGAAAAATGAAAAAAACAAAAAAGTAGGGTTTCTCTCTCTCTCTCTCTCTCTCTCTCTCTCTCTCTCTCTCTCTCTCTCTCTCTCTCTCTCTCTCTCTCTCTCTATCTATCTATCTATCTATCTATCTATCTATCTATCTATCTCTCTCTCTTCCATTTCTTTTTTTTCTTTTTTTTTTTTCTTTTTTTGAATTTTCACAGGTAAAGAGATAATATATTAAGATATAAATGAAGTGGTGAGCCTTAGTACATAGAAAGTATGAGGCAACCCTAGAATATGCTAAAAAGAGCTGCACATGAGCAACCAAGAGCTGTGTTGGCAACCTCAAGATAATCCTACCTGATCAACAAAATCAAGAAGAGACAAACTCCCTTCCCAAGAGAGTTCCTTATAATGAATACAAAAACTTAGGGAATGAATCTTTAAGCTTCACCATGCAAAACTTTAACTCTTCAAAAGATCTCTGACTTCTTCCAGATGCATCAAAAGGTACAGAGTGGAGCAAAACTCCAAACTTTCCTTGTATTCTTTCCCACAAACCTGTGGTGCCAACATAACATGGTACTTTTGATTGAAGGAGGCAATCCCCAAGTAACACCAAGCCCATTAAAGAAGAAAAGAATAAAAAACGGGAAAACACTAAGGCCCACTGAATGAGAAGGGGGGTTTCTTATTTACTTTATGTTCAAACCTTGTTGGATGGCTGATATGAGTAGTTTTCATGGTAGAAGGACAATCAATTTATTTGGGTGATAATAAACAGCAAAACAAAATAAAGATATTCTTTTGAAAGGTCTCATCAGACATTGAAATATTTAAAAAAAATGGAAAAGAAAAAGAAAAACCAATTCCCTGTGTGATTGTTTAAAGTTCATTCATAATGGTTCCAAGGTTGTGGTTGTTTGTACCTTTATAATGTAATTTATGCTGAAGTGTCTTATGCTAAAGTTATTAGTGGAGCCATAGGAAGAAAAAGTTCTAATAGAAGTGCTGGAATAATTGGTGCATTTTATGTTATTGTTGTTCAAGGGCCCTTAAAATGTTGTCTTTCAAAAGGCACCAATCTGGATCTTAACATAAATTGTGAAATGTTCTCTCTATGTGCACTGGCTTGATTGGCTGTTGGAGATCATTTTGATTTCTATATGGATTGTTCAGGACTTGGATTCTATCATCACTGCTACCTTTCGAGAATTCTTATTTTTGCTGTAAATCATGTCATTATGACTCTGAAGAATGGGGTTTATATTCATCATCATAGATCATCTTGATTTGTTTACTAGGTTGTTCCCCGTGCTTATGTCTTGACCAGGTGTGGTTTTAAGCATGGCTAGTTGATAAATAAGAATTTGATAATTGGAGACAAATTTGGAAGTTCGCATTTCGTGTTTGAATAGACAGTGATCGTATATTAATTTGAATTTTATTTTATTTTGGATCAGATACATTGATCTCCATATTGATGTAGTTTTTAATGGTTGAAATTTCTCCTTTTAGGAGGTTAAAATCTCTCTCTTTGGAAGGATGCTCTTTGCTGACTGTGGAAGGTTTAGATTCAGTGGTTCATTCTTGGAAGGAACTTCAAAGGCTTAGAGTAGTATCATGTAACAATATAAAGGATAGCGAAGTAACTCCTGCACTTGCCACCTTGTTTTCTGTTCTGAAAGAGTTGAAATGGCGACCAGATTCCAGATCTCTTCTGTCATCAAGCCTGGGAGAGACCGGAATGGGAAAGAAAGGTGGTAAATTTTTCAAGAGGGCATGAGGTTGAACTTTCAGCTTGATGCCAAGAATCTAAGCTCCTGTTTAACAATGATGATTCTGTTGGCTGCAAAAAGGTCTTAGCAATACCTACATTGCCTTACTCCATAGATACATGCTGTAATTATTCTCTTTTTTAATGGTTTACATAGTTGATAATAGAGGATGCTTCACGTTTTCTTTGGCTACAGAAATACTGCCAATTGGATCTAATCGTGTTAAGCATTTCATTCCTCAGTCACCCCTTGATGTAGGGGTAACCTGTTCCTCGAAATTTTAGATTATCCACCTAAAATTACTATGTGGGTATATATTAATGCTGGAACTGTTTCCTTGCATTTAATGGGGTTAGATATGCTAATTCATTTATATTGAGTAGTTGTGCTGAATGAATAGGAGTTATCAAGGGAAAATTGTACTTCTGCATGTTGTTGTTGTTACTTATTTCTGTAATTTATCTTATATCCTTTTTGTTCACTTTATGGATAGTTAGCTGGACACAGAATCAAGTTGGGTCAGTGTTGCATTTACTACTGAGCTATCTGCAATTTGAGGATTGAAAATCAATTGTGCCTCCATGCAACTTTCATTACACCAGTTTGAATTTCTTTTGTTGCTTTATTTGTCTAGTTTCCTTGGATTGTGTTGAGCATCGATTTGGCTCTGGTGATGATCACTGGCCCTCCCAGGTAGGAAGATAGATGTTTAAGTCCTACATATATAAAAAAAAAAAAGGTGTGTGTGTGTGTGAGAGAGAGAGAGAGATAGAGAACAATATTAGATCTTGTCAAGCTCCTTTGAGTTAGAAACAAGGTAGCTCTATTGTTGAGTTGTCAATATATTTTATTGAATATGTCAATCTCTTAAGAAAGAAAAATAATGTCTGTTTATTAAAGACTCCCTGCTTTTTGCTCCTTGGTTCTTTTCTCTTGTAGTAATCTTTAGTCTGTGTTAAAAGAAATCATGAAGGAAAATTTTATCATTATAACTGATGACCTTGAATATCCCAAGAAAATTTTTTTTTTTCTTGTTGCAGATTAAGTTGATCATGCAACATCAGTAAAAGTGCATTTCTGACAAGGAAGATAGTGTTACTGTTTTGTGTGAGAGAGTACATTTTGCTGGGCTAGCAAGTCTTACCCCAGCTACCAACATATGATGCTGTGAATTTTCAGAGAGATTTGGATCTTATTTTCTATAGCTGCTCACTCCTTTTATAATCTGATTTTCACTTCTTGAATTCTTGAAGGCTATATGTCCTTTTAGCCCACATGTTGGTGGCGGCAAAAGAGTGAGTTGCAGGTGACATGATTCCATTCTCATGGGACGCATATCTGCTAACTAGTAAAACTTGGGGGAATTTAGATTAAACTTTTGGCGTTGTTGAAGAGTTTTGAGCTAATTCAGTGTGAGTCGGGATACAGGGAGTACCTGACTACCTTTGGTTGCATTCTGATTTGGTATTTACTTGTAAACTTGTGTTGAAATTCGATGGCCTGCACTTAGAGACTCTTTATCAGCAGCAGTTCCGTATCGTCATTATTGCTTTCTATAGTGGGTTTTTGTAGAGGTCCAAGGCTTAGCAGAGCAGATTGAGCTGTACAACGTGGCTTCAAATGACAGAGTGAGACAGGAGAAACCCAGCTGACTCCGTGGACGATTCAGTGCTTAAATTTACAAGCTACAGAGGTTTTTATTTTGGTGCCTCTATATTAAATTATACATGAGAAACAAGTAATCAATGAAATTAGGGGCAAGGAGGGAGGGAGGGAGGAAGGGCAAGCTAGATGGAGACAAGCTGCTGGATATTGAACGGATAAACATCAGATTGAGGACCCATGAAGGACCTTTGCGCCACAATCCTGTTCAATGCCTCTGTTGGGTGAAGGCTGTCCCAGAAGACGTACGAGTTTCTGTTATTGCATGGTGCCGTACCAGCAATGCAGCTCCATTGCACCCTCCCATTCTCCACACCACAACACCCTTGTGAAGTAACTGAGAAGCCTGCAAGATGTTTGGCGTTGCGGAAAGGTGATGAGGTGATGAAGCTTAGTCATAAAGATAGAAAGATGGAGGATGGAGGGTAGGTATTAGTTACCATAAGGAGATGGGTTGATGAGAATGTCAGAAACCATGCCATAAGCATCAGCATAAGAAAGGGCAGAGGCAGGGAGGTGCAAGTTGAGATCGATGATGAGAGATCTGAGAGCAGAGTTGAAGAGCATGACCATCTGATTCACCCTGTCATTGCAGTTTTGGCCCACCAGCTGATTTGGAGTGCATCCCAGCGGCCCCAGCGCATACACCATGAATCGTCTTATCCCCATGTTGTACAACCCCTGATTTGTGTTTCAAACACCACCACACCATATGTGCTAACATTATACCTCTAGTCTCTCCTTTTCAATTTCACAGACAATCATGTAGCACAAAATACTGTAATAAAGTTTTGGAGAATAATTTTAAAAAACAATTACTAGATGTTCTTTAAAACAAAAGTTTGTTTAAAAATTTGTATGATTATTTTTTAAAAGAATTAAGTGAAAATAACTGAAAAATATTAATAACATACACTTTCAAAACACTTGTTTTTAGAATAATTCTCAGAAGTTTGTTTTCAGATGTATTTTTATATTTTTTTATTCTTAAAAAAAAAACTATTTTAGGAAGCAATCCCAAACATGGCCTTGATTTTTGGTGTTTATTTTGTTTCTATCCTTTTTGTATTTGGGACAATTGTGTTTTGGATCCAGTTAGGTCAAAAAATTAAGCTTTGATTTATATAAGTTGCATAATTGATTGGAATGATGTAAAATATGAAGAGACCAATATATCTTTTAAAACTATTTTCTACCACAATATTTGACAAACTTTTTGATCTTAAATCTTTTTTTAATAATTATTCTAAAAATTTATTATTTTTAAAAACTAATTTTTTTTTTAAAAAATATATATATATATATTCTAAAAATATATCATTTTAAAAATTTTGACATATTTTTAGTTGTTTTTATATACACAATTTTAAAAATATATATTTTCTAAGATGTTTGATTTTTAAATAATAATAATAATAATAATTTATTTTTATTTTTTTTGGAGAAGGGTGTATTTTTTTTCAAATTACTAAATTATATTAAATTTTATTGAAGTTTACAAAAGGAATAAATTTAAATTAATGTTTTTTTACTCTTTTTTTTTTCCATAGTAAGCAAAGGTCGTTTTTGAAAAGATCATATCCTTCTTAATTTTTATGCTTCCTGTGGGTATTGGACTTAAATGGTAAACTTATATGGACTAAAACTTAATTTTTGGACTCAACTAAGTCCAAAACACAATTATCCCCCATTTAGTTTATCTACCAGAAATACAAAGGGACAATTGTGTTTTGGACTTGATTGGGTCCAAAAATTAAGTTTTGATCCATATAAATTTATTATACCCGAAACATAAAAATTAAGAAGAAGTATATGAATTTTTAATCTTTCCATAAACGACATTTGCTCACTATGAAAAAAAAAAAAAAGATCCAAAACACAATTATCCCTAATTTTTATCAAATGTTAAATGCTAGTTATGTTTGGTGTTGGGAAAGTAGTGAGGAAACAAAAAAAAAAAATTAAATGATTTTGTCTTAATTGTAATATAAAAAATAAAAAATAATTAAAATTTTACATATTTTTAAATTATTTAACTTTTATGAATTGAATTTGAAGTAGAATATAATAATAATTTATTAACTTTAAATTAATTTTTTATTTGCTTTCATTTTTCTTTAGTTCTAAATTTACTCTTTATTTTTTTTTCCATCCGAACCAAACATAGCACATATGTTTTGTCCAAGAAAAAAATTATAATTGGTCAGGATTTTAAAGATTATGATATACTATATATATATATATATATATATATATATATATATATATATATATATATATATATATATATATATTTATCATTAATGTACCAACTATTACTAAAATAGCAGACCATCAAATATACGAATTTTATGTATTAATATTCAAAATGTACTAAGGAGTCAATTGGCCCAACGTCCTAGTCTGATGACAACTATCTCAATTAGCTGGAGAGCCATAAATTAGACTGCCCATCAGCTGAAAAATAAAATAAAATAAGAAGATGAGAAAGTCAAAAAGTCAGAGTATGACAAGTGGGCTTTCTCACCCCTCCCACCCCCACCAAATATGGTCCACCAACCACCTAAGCGATGACCATTAAGTAGAAGTAATGGCAACATTTAATGGGCCTCTAATTCCAAATTTTCAACATCCTCAGTTCTAGTACACACTACACACTTCACACCCAAAAGCCTCAATTAATGGTTTCCCATCAGAAGCCATTGATTTGAATTGTCATCAGGTCCTACCACCACTGACCACTTCCATAAAGACTCCCCAAATTAATTTTATAAAAAAATAAAAATATTGATTATATTGAAAATTTTAAAAAAAAAATTAGAAAAAAATCAAATTTAACCTTAATTTTATTGTCTTTTATTTATTTGTTTCTTTTCCTTAGGTTTCTTGGCATTCAAAAGAACTGAATGAGGATTGACTGAGTGAATTAGAGAAATATTGTATGTAGCAAATTAATTTTGGAGAAGGAGAAAGAAATATTGTACCACTAGCTGTTGAGCAATCTGCTGGACGAGAAGGTTGCTGAAGGCCAGAGGGGTATACTGAGAGCTGGTTGGATATAAGTCTGGACGTAGATAATTATTCAAGTAGTCATTGCTCCCTATTGAGACCATCACCAGCACTTTGTTCAGATACGAAGTCATCGCACTCGCGTTCTGTCCAAACAGCGAATAAATTCTCGGTAATGTCTGCCGAAAATTATCGATCTGCTTGCTCAGTGGTATTGGACCCATCTGAAAATTGATTCATCCCCACGTCAAAACACATCTATAATCATATCATCACTTAATTACCATAAGCATTATTAGCAAATCAGACTTCAATTAAAAAAAAAAAATCATAAATTACATATTCCTTGCCGGTTTCATCAAGGATTCCTGCAGCTGCTGATGCGTAGTTGACACCTTGAAAAATCTGAGGATCACTCATCGATGGATCAGTGAACGGCGGAGCAAAAGGCAGTCCCAGCATTTCAGCTGCACATATGAACAATATTGATATTATTTATCATCATAATTTATCTATTTGAAAATTTCATGCATGCATGCATGCATGCATGGGATTATGCATTAAGAATGGAATTTTGATGGAGGTAAGAGAAGAGACCTATCATGTCGACGGCGAGCTTGCCGTTAGAGAAGCGGCCGGTGGGGCCTTGAGGGAAGTCGATGCCGTAAGGAGGATAGTTGGACTTGGCTAGGGTTGGTATGAAGTTGTTGTTGCCGGAATCGGAGAGCGAGTCACCGAAGATGAACATACCTGGTGGTGCACCCATTGAGGTCATGAACTTGGAGAGAAAGAGAAACAAGAAGCCCAAATTGATCAAGAGACCCATCATCCTCTTGCTGCACAGCTATCAAAATCTGAGCATTCACGTTTCATTCTTGGCAATTGTCATTAGTTTTATAAGAGATGGACTCTCTCTCTCTCTCTCTCTCTCTCTGATTGAATTAATTAATGTTGTGGAAAGCTTTACAGTGTGTACGGCTCTCTATCTCTGATCAAGTTGAACTTCCACAGCTTTTAAGTGTGTAAAGATATATAAATGAAGTGCAGAGCGTGCAGTCTGCGTGTATTACATGTTTATCAGGTCAGGACCTATATGAGAGGCCTTTCATACATATCCCCCATCAGCTGTCAAAATGGAGCAGAGCTAGTAATTAATTGTGATGAGAGGAGCATAAAGGCTTTTGAATGTTTGGACTCAGAACTGCTCCAATTTGGGAGTTTGTGGTCCTTTTCACACTTTTTTTCTGCTACCAATTCGATACAAGGGGCTGAAAGAAAGAAAAGACCAAAGCTGGAGGTGTGCTTGAGGCATATTTGCCAATGGCAATGGTAGGCAGGTGTAAATACTGACTAAGTTTATTCACAATATAAGAGATCGATGTCTGGCCTATTTGAAGAACACCCATTACATTCTGATAAAGAGTAGGATATGACAACCAGGGAATTTCAAAAACCAAGTTGAAGAAAGACAACTCCGCAACCCTTCATACCAACCATGAGCTACTTGTTCTAGGGCATATAAGGCCTACCTGAGCTAAGAGACGTGTGGGCTTGGTGACATCGACAAACCCTTCCAGTTCTGTTGCATAAACAGGGATTCATCGAGCCACCCGTGAAGGTGTTGTATTTGATATCTCGATGTCGGATATCCCAACCTCGGGCGACTACAACACTTGAGCAAATAGTGAGGGCTCAATGAAAGGACCGCACGTTCCAAAGAAGTCAACCGAAGGGTCTTATGAAAACCATTAGCCTCAAGTCTTGCTGTTTTAGTACATAAATCATGAAAGTGAAATACAACTATTTTTAATAATTCTTTTACCAAAAAAATATTATATTTTAAAACTATTTATTTCAATATATTTTTACATTAATTTCATAGTAGAAGAAATAAATAATTTACATTTTTAGTGTTATAAAAAATTTGCAAAATACTCTCATCCTTAATGTCATTTTTTTTTTTTCATTTTCAACCATATTTGATTATTTAATGGATAATTGCTTTTCACTATAATTTAAATTTTTTATGTTTAAAAATAAAATTAAAGGAAAAATCATATTTGATCTCTAGCTTTTTTCCTTTAATCTTGTAAATGGATGTTTTTAAACAAGTTCTAAAACTTATATTTTGATTAAAATAAAAAAAACTGTCATATTTTTATTTTTAAAAAATTGTTAAATAAAAATTAGTTTATAATATTTTTGAAAATAACCCTAAAAAATAATTCTTAAATATTTTTAGTGACAACATCTTATTTAAAAACTTAAATATAAAAATAGTTAAATTCGTGATTATGTGAGGTGGTTTGTAGGTATATAAACTAATTGTTCATTTGTTTTTTGCGTTAACGGATTTCTTCATCTCTCATGTGATATCTAAGGGAAATAAACCAACCGTACAAGTGTTTCTTTTATTCTATTAATTGTTGAATCACTGTCGAGAGAATGGTGCTCCTTGTGCATTTCATTTACATCTATATATGAATATTTTAGGATTTTGCCAACAACCATCTTAAGATCAATATAAGATAATTATAGAAAAATATATCATAACTTCAACAACCTCTAAATTCAATGTAAGATAATTATAGCAAAAGCTATTACAACCGAAGCCAAATCAATAGAAAACAAACTACTACTGCAATCATAAAGTAAAAAACTATAGAAATAAGAAATTCAACTACTACAACCAAACTACAAACCCAACTACAGCAACCCAAGTAAATAAATCAAAAACATAAAAATCGACCTTAAACTAAAGTGTCATCAACCCCAATATGACAGAAATTTGGCTTTCAGCTTTGTGATTGATATATCATCTCCATCAACCATATCCCTATATTTTCTCGTACTAAGATCAACATGAATTATAAGAAATCCAACTACTGCAACCCAATTAAAGAAATCAGAAACATAAAAATCGACCTTAAACCAAAGTGTCATCAACCCCAATATGACACAAATTTGGCTTTCAGCTTTGTGATTGATACCTCCTCTCCATCAATCACATCTCTGTATTCTCCCATACTAAGATCAACATGAATTTCTTTGCCAAAAGACTGAAAAAAGAAAAAGAAAAAAAAAACCAGGATTAGTGACTCGAGCTCAAATTAAAAAGGATAAAAATGAAAAATTGCCAACCATCCACTGTTGAATGAATACTCCACAGGGAGTAATCCATTGCAATTAAATAACATCAAATGCACCTCTGTGTAGTGATGTTGGCTCAGTGGAGCCCCATGTCCAGGGATTAGCGAGATCGGACCATGTCTTTCACATCCTTGACACTGCAAAACCAAGAAAAGAATGAGAGGAAAAAAAACAGTCGACGAAACCAATAAAAGAAAACAATGACAGAGAAAAAAAAAACAGGTTTATTTTGAGGTTAAAATTGAGAGAGGAATTAATCATAGAAGATAATATGAGAGAGAGGAACTAATATAGTATACCACAATCATATTGTCCACCTTTATGGATAAGTTCAAATTGTCATTTTTTTTCCCTTCCCATTGAATGAATACTCCATGAGGAGTATTCCCAATGAGTTTTTCTTTGACATTTATAGAGACACAGGCTTCCTTATGAGAAACTCGCCCATATAGGAAAGGCTTTTAGGACTTTACTAATCCTTATTCCATTGAAATCATACAACATCAATCTCTTTCCTATATATGGGTGGGTTTTTCATAAGGAAGTTTGTGTCTCTATAAATGTCAAAGAAAAACTCACTAAGAATACTCCTCATGGAGTATTCATTCAATAGGAAGCGAAGAAATGATAATTTGAACATATCCAGAAAGGTGGGCAATATGATTGTGGTATACTATATTAGTTCATCTCTCATATTGTCTTCTATGATTACTTCCTCTATCAATTTTAACCTCAAAATAAGTCTGTTTTTTTTTCTACTATTATTTTCTTTTGTTGGTCTCGCCTACTGTTTTTTTTTTCTTCTCATTCTTTTCTTGGTTTTGCAGTGTCAATGATGTGAAAGACATGACGCGATCTCACTAATCCCTGGACATGGGGCTCCACTAAGCCAACATCACTACACAAAGGTAGATTTGATGTTATTTAATTGCAACGGATTACTCCCTATAAAGTATTCATTCAACGGTGGATGGTTGGCAATAATGGTACAATTCTATCAACATAATTTTTTTCATTTTTATCCTCACTAATCCTAGTTTTTTTTTTTTTTTTTTTTTTTTTTTTTTGTCTTATGGCAAAGAAATTCATGTTGATCTTAGTATGAGAGAATACATGGATGTGATTGATGGAGAGGAAATATCAATCACAAACCTGAAAGCCAAATTTGTGTCATATTGAGGTTGATGACACTTTGGTTTAGGGTCGATTTTTATGTTTCTAATTTCTTTACTTGAGTTGCTTTAGTTGGGTTGTAGCATAGTTTTAAAAGGCTCAAGGCGCACCAAGGCGCAAAGTAGTCCTGGAACCTGAGGCGCAAGCCGCATCTAAGGCGCGGGCTTTAGTGAAGTGAGGCGCACCCTATTTCCCCTTTATTTTTCTCCTATTTTCCCCCTATTTTTCTTCTTCTTTTTCTTCTTCTTCTTCACTTCTCCAGCACGGAAGAGGCTAGGGCAAAGAATGGCAGTGGTCTCGGGTTGAGAAAGACCAGAAAAGGGGGTTGGATGGAAGGAACAGGCCAAAACGACGTCGTTTTGGCTTGTTTTTTTTTTAAAAAAAAAGAACAGGGTCCAAAACGACCTCGTTTTGGGCCCAGAAAAAAAAAAAAAAAAATTAGGGCTGGCGCCGCTGAAGAAGAAGAAGAAGAAGAAGAAGAAGAAGAAGAAGAAGAAGAAGAAGAAAAGCAGAAGAAGAAGAAAAGGAGAAGGAGGAGCGCGTACCTGGTCGGGCCGTCGGAGGCGACTCGGGCGACCGCCTCGCGCCTTGCTGGAGGCGAGCGCCTTGCGCGCTTAAGCGGCACCTTCGTGAAGGGGCGTCGCCTCCCTTCAGGCGAGGCGCCGAAGGGTGGCGTCGCGCCGCCCCGAGCCTAGGCGCGCCTTTCAGAACTATGGGTTGTAGTAGTTGAATTTCTTATAATTCATGTTGATCTTAGTATGAGAGAATACATGAATGTAATTGATGGAGAGGATATATCAATCACAAAACTGAAAGCCAAATTTGTGTCATATTGGGGTTGATGACACTTTAGTTTAAGGTCAATTTTTATGTTTCTGATTTCTTTAATTGGGTTATTGTAGTTAGGTTTGTAGTTTGGTTGCAGTAGTTGGATTTCTTATTCCTGTAGTTTTTGACTTTATATGATTGCAGTAGTAGTTTGTTTTATATTTCTATTATTTGACTTTATGATTGTAGTAGTAGTTTGTTTTCTATTGATCTATCTTCGGTTGTAATTGTTTTTATTATAATTATCTTACGATGAATTTAGAGGTTGTTAAAGTTACGATATATTTTTCTATAATTATCTTATATTGATCTTAAGATGGTTGTTGACAAAATCCTAACTATCCTTGAATATTCATATATAGATGTAAATAAAATGCAAAAGGAGCACTATTTCCTCGACAGTTATTCAACAATTAATAGAATAAAAAAAACACATGTACGATTGGTTTATTTCCCTCCCTTGAGAGACCACATGAGAGATGAAGAATTCGCCAAGGCAAAAAACAAATGAACAATTAGTTTATGTACATACACCCCACATGACAGAATCAAGATTCGTTTATGTACATACAACCCACATGACAACCCACATGACAGAATCAAGATTAATTTATGTACATACAGCCCACGTAACAGAATCAAGAATAGAGGAGTGAAAACAATTTGGAAATCATTTATTTTGAATCGATATGATCCAATAAGAATATAACTATTTTTATATTTAAGTTTTTAAATAAGATTTTGTCGCTAAAAATATTTAAGAATTATTTTTTTAAGGTTATTTTCAAAAATATTTTAAACTAATTTTTATTTAACATTTTTTAAAAAAATAAAAATATGACAATTGTTTTTATTATTACTTTAATCAAAATATAAGTTTTATCCATTAAATAATCAGTTGAAAAATGAAAAAAAAAAATGAAATTAAGGTTAATAGTATTTTGCAAATTTTCTATGACACTAAAAATATAAATTATTTATTTCTTCTACTATGAAATCAATCATCTTAGTAAAAATATATTGAATAAATAGTTTTAAAATATAATAACTTTTTGATAAACGAATTATTAAAAATAGTTTTATCGCTTTCACATGATTTTTTTCTATTTCTTATTCTTTTGTTATTTTTTGATATCCTATTAAGAATTCAAAATTGTAGCCAAGCATAACTAGAAAATTTCTTTGATCCTTTTACCAATCAGAGCTAAAACTCCATAATAAAATGTCAAAATGGGAATAACATTTGATATATATAGGAAAGATTTTTAGGACTTTACTAATCCTAAGACATGGGAATCCACTGAGTCAACATCACTGTAAAAAGGGGGGATTGATGTTGTATGATTTCAATGATACTCCTCATGGAATATTCATTCAATGGTGGATGTCTCGTAATAATGTTATACTTTATCAAACATAATTTTATCATATTTATCCTTTTTAATTTGAGTTGAATCTATGATTTTTTTTTAAAAAAAAAAATGAGATTCATGTTAATCTTGTTTGGAAGAATATGGACTGGAGATTGCAATCACGGATCTAAAAACCAAGTTTGTGTCTAGCTTTTAAATTTGTGACTGCAATCCCTTTTCTATCAATCACATTATTGTATTCTCCGCTAAAATTAACATAAATTTCTTAACTAGATGTCTTAAAATAAGAATGATTAACTTAAATTAAAAAAATAAAATTAATAAAATCATGTTAGATAGGTATACCGTTATTACTGACCATCCACGTAACCCGTTGCAGTCAACCAAACATCAATCCCCACTCTCAAGTGATGTAAATTCCACACTCTCAAGCTATGTAAATTCAGTAGACTCCTGTCCTAAGATTAGTAACATAGATTTGTCATAAGATTAGTGAGATAGATTAGTGAGATGGCCCTGTCTTTCACATCCATCACACTACAAAACCAAAAAACAAATAGTTCATAGTTGGAGACAAATGGTGAGATTATTACTCCTCTCCTCTATTTATAAGAAGAGGATGACAAAATGAAAACCATGTATACCTGCATGTTCAAAGACTAGTGTAAAAAAATGACCAAATGACAAAATCAATAATAGAAAAATATAGCACCACAAGTAAAAACAGAAAACATGACCAAGAAGAGGAAAGACTGCAGAAGTAATGAGAGAAAACCACTGTTACTGTTACCCACCACCCCCCAGCAGAAGTAATATTTCTCCGAAATTTCGGTAATTTTTCGGAAGCGATTCTGACACAAGATACAATGACAGGGCGGGAGTTCAATCAGGAATGGACAGAAAAAAGGCTGCTAGGCTCCTTTCTTTCTCATGGGAGGGGTTCGCCTTGCGGCGAAAGAGAACAAGCCTCACAGACATTTCGGTATTTATCGGTATTTTTACCGATTTTTCGGGAAATTTCCCGATATTTCCTTACCAGTCCAGCCCAGATACAAATCTGTCCAATTCTTTTTTTTTTAAAAAAAAAGATGCTATTTGGTAATCTGATCATGATTTGCAGGCAAAGGTTGTGTTCTTCAGCCTAGCTCAAAAATCGTGGATTTAGGGTTCGTGAAATTTAAGTCCAGTGGCATAAAAGCAAAGAGACCCCTAGAACAGATCCAGAAAACACAGGCAGCAAAAAAAAAAAAGGAATTTTTTTGGTTTTCCTTGGGGGTTTTGCATGGATTTTCTCAGAAATCAAACGAGGTGGATTTAGGGTTCGTGAAATTTAAATCCAGTGGCATAAAAGCAAAGAGACCCCTAGAACAGATCCAGAAAACACAGGCAGCAAAAAAAAAGGAATTTTTTTGGTTTTCCTTGGGGGTTTTGCATGGATTTTCTCGGAAATCAAATGGGGGATGGATTTTCTTGGGAATCAAACGGGGGTTGCAAAATAAATAACATGATTAGATTAGTACCTGCGAGGATTGAGAGTGGAAGAGGAAAATATGGCCTTTTTAGGGATTCTCTCATCTGGAGGGCAACTTCAGAGGGCAACTTCAGAAAAGGGCTTCTTCATGCCTCGACTGAGAGAAGGGGGTGTGTGGCCTTTAGAACTTTTACCCACCCATAGAAGTAATTAATGAAAGAAAACAATTGTTACCAACCCCAACAGAAGTGAGTAATGAGAGAAAAAAAGTTGGTAGCCACCTAGCAGAAGGAATGAATTTGCAGCAGTATTAATAGTTTAAAATGTTATCATTCTTTTTTTTTTTTTAAATAATTATAATAATTTTAATAATCAAATGTGTTTAAGGGTTCCCTTGTTTTTAAAAAATAATTCGGAATTGTTTTAATTTTTTTTAAATTGTTTTTGAGAACATTGTCAAACCAAATTTGAATTTGTACAAAAGAAAAATAAATTCTAAATCTATATAAAGTAATAATTTTTAATAGTATGAACAAGAAACAAATGTAATTATTTTTATATATATTTTTTGAAATTACTTAATTGTTATATAAAAAGTTAAAATAAGAGAAATAAGGTTTAAATTTAATCATGACCTCTCCTTACCTAATTTCACTAAGAGTTTGAGATAATAATAATAATAATAATAAAAACCTTCCAATAATTTTATCATTTTTTATTGTTAATGCTAGCATTTATAATATTTATTATTATATTAACTTTTTTGCACTAGTTTTATATTTTTTTAATGTAATGTACATTTCTAAACAAATTAAAATTTATTTGAAAATTTAAAATATTATAATTATTTATTAATATTTAAAAATATTATCATTCTTTTTTAAAATGGGATTGATGTTATTTGACTGCAATCTCCATGTAAGTTCCTCCACCCACTTTTCTAGCTTGTCCTTTGCTTCTTTAAGGGCCCCTATTTCTCTTGCAGCCTAAAAAACATCTACGAAGAATCAGCACTAACCTTCATTCCTCACTCACAAGGAGTTGCATAACAAATTTGCTCAAATAATAAATTAATATTAAGAAAAGCAAACTGCATCAATAGTGTTAAAAGAAGTCAAATTCCAAGTTAAAATAGAGAAATTTCTTCCTTCTATTTGTAACATTAACTTAGTAGATTTTTTCAAAGATAAATGAATCAAATTCCAAGTTACCAACCCCACTAAGTTTGTTGCTGTAAGCTTTGATTTTTCTATTGCTATAACCATTTACTATGCGTTTATGAAATTTTATTTGTTGCTTATTTACATTATAATTGCTTATTGACATTATAATTTTTGAAATTGGTAATTTCTTGAAGATTCTTATACTAATCTATTGTTTCTTTTCTTTTTTTCTTGGAATTTTTTGCAGATGGCAAGCTGACACCTTTCTGTGTATAGGGCCTTATGGGAAGGTAAGGAAAGAAAATCAAGTAAATTAATTGAGGTAAAATCAGTAAAGCTGCCAATCGAACGAGTAGCCCACTCCTCCCCCTTCTCTCTTTTGAGAAAGGTAGCCCAATTCTGGGCATGACTATGCACAGCAAGCCCAGCACCAGAAGGCCTAATAGTCAGTTGCCTGCTTTGAGGCAAACGAGGCTTTTAAAGCCCTTGTCATCCCTTGTGTTTTCCACGTAGGATCATAATGACTGATTAAAAGGAAAACGAGATTTAAAACAGCAACAGACCATAGCCTCAAAGTAAGATGGTCAGACCACTCTACTATACTTCCATTGGTGTTAAGATTGATAAAAAATGAATTATATATGTTATTTCAACAAATAATATATGTATACACTTCTATTTTCAATATATTTTCATATTTAATATTAAAAGATGAAAAAATAAATATTGTTATTATTTAATTATATATATTTTTAATTTGTAAAAATTATTTTAAACTTTAATAAAATATAAATAATATATTTATGATTTCATCCGTCAATTGAATTGATATTTTTTCCAATTCAATAATCGATCAAGTTTTTTAAATATTATAAATAACTATAATGTTTTAAATTTTTAAATAAAATTTAGTTTATTTAAAAATGGACATTATATAATAGCATTAACAATAAAAACACAAATCTCATATGGTAAAATTATAAAATTATTAATAGTAATACAAAAAATAAATAATATAGTTGGAGCTTCTATGCCCAATTCGATTTCCCTTTTCCTTTTTTTCTTTTTATCTAAAACTCCTAGTGAAATTAGGGAAAAGGGTTACATTTGTTTTTCGTTACCATTTCTCTTATTTTTTTTTTTTCTTTCTTGAACCAAACATACTATTAAAAAATTATAAAATTGTAAAATTATTACTTTATATAGACTTAGAATTTTTTTTCTTTTGTACAAATTCAAATTTTGTTTGAAAAATTTATCAAAAATATTTTTTAAAAAAACATAAAACCAATTCTGAATTATTTTAAAAAATGAAAGCTTTTTTTTTTTTTTTTTGGCGTGTAATTTATGTTTAAAAAATAATTTTTTATTTTAAAAAATAGTTACCATACCAAGTACCAACTTTAGAATTTCAACAAAATTATTTTAGTAAATACTAATTTTAATAATAATAATTATTAAAATTATTATTATTTAATTTAAAAAGAATGATAACATGTTAAAATATTAATAAGGAATCATCATGTTTTAAATTTTCAAATAAATTTCATTTTCTTTTAAAATTTTGAAGGTAGAAGATAATTGGTAGTGGGGCTCAGCCACCTGCTGCTTATCATCTCTCCAACTCCTTTCGCCTTCTATTTGTAGTGACACTGCCACCGCACTCCTAGGGTTAGGGTTAGGGTTTCTGCAAATTTACCAAAAATGGCACTATTTCAAATTGGATCCCAAATCCTATAAACTTGGGCTGAGTTTGGGCTCAGGTTTGGACATTCCCACCCAGCCCAAATCCCCCAAGCCCATCTCGTATCCACGTTTCAAATGTTATCAGCATTTTAAATATTTTATTATGAATTTTCAAAATCATATTCGTTTTTTTGGCATACTAATAAATCATTAATACATCTATTGTTGATTAATAGATATTGAAAAACAGCTGGAAACCTTCACCTCATAATTTACAACCCTTTTCTCAACTCTTGATTCCAATTTCCATGTAATAGACTTCCAATCTACCATTTGTTCCTACAAATTTCCAGGCAAACTCATGCTTTTAGAAAATATTTTGTTTTTTTTTTTTTTAAATATATATATTGTAAAAAACATTTTTGTCTTTGGAAAAATTTTAAAAATATTATTGAAAAGTTGAAAAATCATTTATACTAATTTTTTTGGAGAAATATTTAATAAGTGATTTTTCTAATAAAGGTTTTAGAGAAAACATTCATACTTTTCAAAAAATGGGTTACTTTTGAAGGATGTTTGAAGGATCTAACATAAAAATCCACAAAAAGTATTCAAATTACTTCCAAATTTTAAATTTTAAATTTATTTTATAATGGATATTACATAACAAAAAAATTAAAAATAAAATAAATTTAAAATAACATTTTTAAGAAAATAATGTAATAATAAATATTGTCAATATTACCATTAACAATAAAAGCATAAAACAATATGGTCCAGTCGATAAAGTTTGATGGTTACACATACAAAGTATGCTATCCATGATGTTTTGGAATCTACAGCGGAAATGTACTCTTTAAGTGCAAATGCTTGATATCACAGACAGGGCCATTCCCATCAAAGGGAATAATAGGTCAACCTTGTTTAGCTACCATTATGATAGAAATTTGAATATATCAAAGAAGAGAAGAATACTTGCCTAAGAAGTTCAGATCAATAGTTGTCCTAGGTCGCATGGCACGCCCACGTTCCTTTTTCTAGATATTTAAAGCTCATTCCAATGATTTATAAGGAACCAAAAATCAAGTATCATAAAAGCTGGCCATTGCAAGCATATCTATAATCATGTGACCAACATGTAGATTTAAAATTTTCAATTTATTTTACAATGGGCATTAAAATAACATTTTAAGAAAATAATATAATAATAAATATTGTCAATATCAACATTAACAATCAAGACAAAAAACTCAAACACCCATTTTTTCGGTTTAAAAATGAATAAAATTGTTAAATTATTGGAAGCTTAGAGATAATTAAGGTATAATAGAATATAACAAAGATGCTCAAGGCTAACTAGCTAAGGTGGTGGAAGATAGGTACTACATACATGTAGATATGTCCTCAAAGAGGTCTGGCTTTTGACTTTGATTGAAAATGGTGTCTCTATTGCGTGAGCAGAGAGGCTTGGCTCTATAGCCAACCCCTGTTTCCTTTCTTTCCTCACTTTCATCCCTGCAATCTCATTGGATTAAACTAATGCTTTCTGCTATGCTGGATAACCATTGTTTTATCTCATTATTAGGGCGGGCAAGAGTTCATTTCCTTCAATTACTTACTTCTACAGATACAGACTCTGGTTATCGTTCAAGCTAAATGGGAGGCATGGCTTCATTTTGCATTTCTCCTATAAATAGAGAAAAAGAATAACCTTATTGTATCAATTCCACTGTTATTCACAAAAGGTAAAACAAAGAAAGAAAGATGCCAAGGTTATGTTAGTTATATCAGTTAAGATTAGGAATATTTCCTTTCTTCAATCTCGGGTTGGTAGTGATGATACAACCATCAACTACTTCTTCCAAGTAAAAATTTTGAGTATTGTTTTGATTTAACACTGATGTTGTTCTGTATTTTAACTATTTTTTTGTTACATTGAAGATGGAGTGTGAACAGTGTGGTTAGGTTTCCACGGAGGAAGTTTGTGTTTCTTTGGGAGTCAAAGAAAGGCCCATTGTAGAGAACAAGAGAAGGAATTATAACAATGCATATCTTAGAGTGGGTTGTATTACTTAAGCTTATGTTGTTTTCTTTGCTATTGCCACTGTTTTTTTTTTTTTTTTCTCATTCGTTTGCCCATGATTTCTATTATGTTTTTGCAATATGATTGATGTGACAGGCGATGTGTAATATCATTGATCCCAGGCCATGGAAATCCACTGAGCGAGCATCATTGTAGAGAGGTGGGACTGATGTTGTTTAATTGCGAAGGGCTTATCCTTGTGACCTATTCGTTCAACGGTGATGGCTCGTGGTGACGGTATACCATTGTCACCATAATTTTATCATTTTTTTTGTTATTAATTTGAGGTCAAGTCACCAATGGTTTTTCAATTGTTTTTCTGACATTTGGCCAAGAGATCCATGTTAATCTTGTTGGTCGAGAGTACAAGAACATGATTGATGAAGAGGAGGTCACAATTACGAACCTAGAAGCTAAATTTATACCCAAGGGCTGATATAGTTCCTTTTGGATTTGTCCTTTATGGTTGTTATTTGGATTTTTTTTTTAGACATTTTGGATGTTTAGGATATTTTGGATGTCTTGTTAGGATGTTTATGACACTGACAATGTAAAATATGATTGAAAAAAAAAAATTGATAACCTTTTGTAAATTTTCTGATGACACTAACAATGTAATTTTTTTTATATACCTTTTGCTATTAAATTAATAAAAGTTGGTCATTGCAAGCATATCTATAACCATGTGACCAACATGTAGATTTTAAAATTTCAATTTATTTTACAATAGGCATTAAAATAACATTTTAAGGAAATAATATAATATTAAATATTGTCAATATCAACATTAGCAATCAAGACAGAAAACTCAAACACCCATTTTTTCAGTTTAAAAATGAATAAAATTATTAAATTATTGGAACCTCATAGAGAATTAAGGTATAATAGAAGATAACAAAGATGCTCAAGGCTAGCTGGCTAAGGTGGTAGAAGATAGGTACTGCATACATGTAGATATGTCCTCAAAGAGGCCTATCTTTTGACTTTGATTGAAAATAGTGTCTCTGTTGTGTGAGCAGAGAAACCTAGCTCTGTAGCCAACCTTTGTTTCCTTTTTTCCTACCCTTTCATCTTTGTGATCTCATTGAAGGAAACCAATGCTTTCTGCTATGGTGGATAACCATTGTTTTCTCTCATTATTAAGGTGGGTAAGAGTTCATTTCCTCTAATTACTTACTTCTACATATGCATTTTCCATTTATTTTACAATGAGCATTAGAATAACATTTAAAAGAAATAATATAATAGTACATATTGTCAATATTAGCATTAGAAATCAAAACAGAAAACTCAAACACCCATTTTTTTGGTTTAAAAAAGAATAAAATTATTAAATTATTGGAAACTCGTAGATAATTAAGGTATAATAGAAGATAACAAAGATTGTCAAGGCTAACTGGCTAAGGTGGTGGAAGATAGGTACTACATAAATGTAGATATGTTCCCAGAGAGACCTGACTTTTGATTGTGATGTAAAGTGGTGTCTCTGTTGCATGAGCAGATAGGCCTGACTCTACAACCAATGTTTTCTGATGGTGGATAATCATTGGTTTTTTTCATTATTAGGGTGGGTAAGAGTTTTTTTCATTCTATTACATACTTCGACAGATGTAGACTCTGGTTATTGTTAAAGCTGAATGGGAGGCATGACTTCATTTTGTTATTCTTCTATAAATAGAGATGAAGAATAACCTCATTGTATCAATTCCACTATTATTCACAAAAGATAAAACAAAGAAAATAAAGATGCCAAAGGTTATGTTTGTTGTATAAGTCAAGATGAGGAATATTGTCTTTCTTCAAACTCGGGCTGGTGGTAATGATATAACCATCAACTACTTCTTCAAGGTGAAAATTTTGAGTATTGTTTTGATTTAACACTAATGTTGTTTTGTATTTTAACCATTTGTTTGTTACATTGAAAGTGGAGTGTGAATAGTGTGGTTGGGTTTCCCTGGAGAAAGTTTGTGTTTCTTTAAGACATAAAGAAAAGCCCACTACAAGGAACAGAAGAAGGAATTATAACAATGAATCTCTTAGAGTGGGTTATATTACTTAAGTTTCTATTATTTTCTTTGCTATTGCTATTGAGTTTTTTTTTCTCATTTGTCTGCCCATGATTTCTGTTTTTTTTTTTTTTTTCGAAAGATGGATATGACAGACGAGGTGTCATCTCTCTGATCCTAGGCTATGGAAATCCACTGAGTGAACATCACTATAGAGAAGTGGAACTAATGCTGATTCATAGCGAAGGATTTATCTTTTTTACCTATTCGTTCAATGGTGGATGGCTAGCGGTGATGGTATACCATTGTCACCATAATTTTATCATTTTTCTTGTTATTAATTTGAGCTCAAGTCACTAATAGTTTTTTTTTTCCAAACATTTAGATCCATGTTGATCTTCTTGGTCGAGAGTACAGGAACGTGATTGGTGGAGATAAGGTCACAATCACGAACCTGGAAGCTAAATTTTTTTTCCCAGGGACTGATATTGTTTCTTTTGGATCTATCCTTTATGGTTGTTATTTGGATCTTCTTTTAAACATTTTGGATGCTTGGGATATTTTGGATGTCTTGTTAGGATGTTTATGTGTGGATGCTATTATGGATATTTGGATGTTTATGTGTGGATGCTATGGATGTTTGGATGTTTATGTGTGGATATTTATGACATTGATAGTGTAAAATATGATTGAAAAAAAAAAGTTCGATAACATTTTGCAAATTTTCTAATGACACTAATAATGTAATTTTTTTTATTTCTTTTGCTATTAAATTAATAAAAGTTGGTCATTGCAAACATATCTATAACCATGTGACCAACATGTAGATTTTAAAATTTTAATTTATTTATCAATGGGTATTAAAATAACATTTTAAGGAAATAATATAATAGTAAATATTGTCAATATTAGCATTAGCAATCAAGACAGAAAACTCAAACACCCATTTTTTCCATTTAAAAAGGAATAAAATTGTTAAATTATTTGAAGCTCATAGATAATTAAGATATAATAGAAGATAACAAAGATGTTCAAGGCTAACTAGCTAAGGTGGTAGAAGATATGTATTGCATACACGTAGATATGTCCTTAGAGATGCACTGATTTTGACTTTGATTGAAATGGGTGTTTCTGTTGGATGAGCAGAAAGGCCTGGCTCTGCAACCAACCCTTGTTTCCTTCATTCTCCCCCTTTCATCCCTGCAATCTCGTTGGATGTAACCAATGCTTTCTGCTATGGTGGATAACCATTGTTTTCTCTCATTATTAGAGTGGGTAAGAATTCTTTTCCTTCAATTACTTACTTCTACAAATGCAGACTCTGGTTATCATTAAAGTTGAATGGGAGACAAAGCTTCATTTTTCCATTCTCCTATAAATTGAGATGATGAATATTCTCATTGTATCAATTCCACTGTTATTAACAAAAGGTTAAAAAAAGAAAAGAAATATGCCAAATGTTATGTTTATTGTATCAGCTGAGATAAGGAATTTTGCCCTTCTGCAACCTCGGGCTGGTAGTGATGATACAACGCTTAACTACTTTTTCCACGTAAAATTTTTTAGTATTGTTTTGATTTAACACTGATGTTGTTCTGTATTTTAACTATTTGTTTGTTACATTAAAGGTGAAGTTTGAACAGTGTGGTTGGGTTTCTTCATGGAGGAAGTTTATGTTTCTTTGGGAGTCAAAGAAAAACCCACTATAGGAAGCAGGAGAAGGAATTATAGCAATGCATCTCTTAGAGTGGGTTATATTACTTTAAGCTCTGTTGTTTTCTTTGCTATTGCCACTGTTTTTTTTTTCCTCATTCGTCTGCCCATGATTTTTTATTTATTTTTATTTTTATTTTTATTTTTTTGTTGATAAAGGAGACAAATGAGGTGTCATCTCATTGATCCTAGGCTATGGAAATCCACTGGCAAACATCATTGTAAAGATAATGAACTAATGTTGTTTAATTGCAATGGGCTTATCCCAGTGACCTATTCGTTCAACGATGGATGGCTAACGGTGACGGTATACCATTGTCACCATAATTTTATCATTTTTTCTTGTTATGAATTTGAACTCATGTCACTAGTGGTTTTTTTTTTTTTTGTAGACATCTGGCAAAGATATTCATGTTGATCTTGTTGGTCAAGAGTATAGGAACGTGATTGATGGAGATGGGGTCACAATCACGAACTTCAAAACTAAATTTATGCCCATGGGCTGAGATTGTTCCTTTTGGATATGTCCTTTATGGTTGTTATTTGGATCTTTTTTAAACATTTTGGATGCTTGAGATATTTTGGATGTCTTGTTAGGATGTTTATGTGTGGATGTTATTGTGAATATTTGGATGTGCAAAATGTGCAAAATGTGCAAAATTACATTGACACTAAAAATTACATTGTTAGTGTCATCATAAAATGTGCAAAATGTTTGGATATTTATGTGTGGTTGTTTTATGACAGTGACAGTGTAAAATATGAGTGAAAAAAAAAGTTTGATAACATTTTGCATATTTTCTGATGACATTAACAATGTAATTTTTTATATAACTTTTACTATTAAATTAATAAAAGCTAGTCATTTCAAGCATATCTATAACAATGTGACCAACATGTAGATTTTAAAATTTCAATTTAATTTACAATGGCCATTAAAATAACATTTTGAGGAAATAATAAAATAGTAAATACCTTCAATATGAGCATTATCAATCAAGACAGAAAATTCAAACACCCATTTTTTCAGTTTAAAACCGAATAAAATTGTTAAATTATTGGAAGCTCAGACATAATTAAGGAATAATAGAAGATAACAAAGACGCTAAAGGCTAATTGACTATGGTGTTGGAAAATAGGTACAACCCACATTTAGATATGTCCTCGAAAAGGCCTGACTTTTGACTTTGATTGAAAATGGTGTCTCTGTTGCGTGAGCAGAGAGGCCTAGCTCTGCAACCAACCCATGTTTCATGTCTTCATTCTCTTTCATCCATGCGATCTCATTGGACGAAACCAATGTTTTCTGCTATAGTGGATAACCATTTTTTTCTCTCATTATTAGGGTGGGTAAGAGTTCATTTCCTTCAATTACTTACTTCTAAAAATGCAGTCTCTGGTTATCATTAAAGCTGAATGGGAGACACGGCTTCATTTTGTTGTTCTCCTATAAATAGAGAAGGAGAATAGCCTCATTGTATCAATTCCACTATTATTCATAAAATGTAAAACAAAGAAATAAATATGCCAAAGGTTATGTTGGTTGTATCAGCCGAGATGAGGAATATTGCCCTTCTTCAACCTCAGGCTAGTAGTGATGATACAACCATCAACTATTTCTTCAAGGTAAAAATTTTGAGTATCGTTTTGATTTAACACTAATGTTGTTCTGTATTTTAACTATTCGTTTGTTACATTTAAGGCAGAGTGTGAACAGTGTGATTAGGTTTTCCTAGAGGAAGTTTGTGTTTCTTTGGGAATCAAAGAAAAGCCCACTATAGGGAGCAGGAGAATGAATCATAACAATGCATCTCTTAGAGTGGGTTATATTACATAAGCTTTTGTTGTTTTCTTTGCTATTGCCACTATTTTTTTTTTCCTCATTTGTCTTCATATGATTTATTTTTTATTTTTTATTTATTATTTTTTTTTGCGTTTGATGACTGTGACAGATAAGGTGTTATCTCATTGATCCCAAGCCATGGAAATCCATTGAGCGAGCATAGCTGTAGAGGTGATGGACTGATGTTGTTTAATTGCAACGGGCTTATCCCGGTGACATGTCGTTCAATGGTGGATGGTTTGCGATGACGCTATACCATTGTCACCATACTTTTATTATTTTTCTTGTTATGAATTTGAGCACATGTCACTAGTGGTTTTTCTATATATATATTTTTTTCAGACATCTAGCCAAAAGATACATGTTGATCTTGTTGGTCGAGAGTATATGAACGTGATTTATGGAGAGGAGGTCACAATCAAAAACCTAAAAGCTAAATTTGTGCCCAGGGGTTGAGTTTGTTCCTTTTGGATCTTTCCTTTATGGTTGTTATTTGGATCTTCTTTTAGACATTTTGGATGTCTTGTTAGGATGTTTATGTGTGGATGTTATTGTGAATATTTGGATGTTTATATATGGATGCTATGTTTGGATGTGTAAAACGTGCAAATGTGCAAAATGTGCAAAATGTTTGGTTGTTGTTTGTTTGCTAGAAATGAATATTTTACAGCTATCACACACACACACATATATATATATATATATATATATAAATGAAAAAAACTACAAAATGAGTAACAAAAGCATGAAATTGTTGCGGAAATTTCTCTCTTTCTTTTCTATCTCATTCTTTGCCACACTTAGAATGAGTAACAAAAACATAAAATTGTTGTGGAAATTTCTCTATTTCTTTTCTATCTCTTTCTTTGTCGCACTTATCACATGGGTGGCATGGTCTGGCTTCATGTCGTTCTCCTATAAATAGAGATGATTCCATCGATATTCATAAAAGTAAAACAAAGAGAAGAAAAATGCCAAAACGTATGCCTATTGTATCAACCAAGTTGGTAAACATCGTCTTTCTTGAACTTCACCCTGATGAAGATTAGGCCATCTCGTACTATTTAAGGGAAAATTTTCAATAATATTTTAACTATTTGTTTGTTACATTGAAGGTAGAGTGTAAACAGTGTGGTTAGGTTTCCCTAAAGGAAGTTTTAGTTTCTTTGGGAGTCAAAGAAAAACCCATTGTAGGAAACAAGAGAAGGAATTATAACAATGCATCTCCTAGAGTGGGTAATATTACTTAAGTTTTTGTTGTTTTCTTTGCTATTGCCACTTTTTTTTTTCTCATTCGTCTGCCCATGATTTTCTGTTTTATTTTTAATTTTTTTACGGTTAATGGATCTGACAGATAAGGTGTCATCTCATTGATCACAGGCCATGAAAATCCACATCTCGGTGACCTATTCGTTCAATGGTGGATGGCTAGTGGTGACGGTATACCATTGTCACCATAATTTTATCATTATTCTTATTATAAATTTGAGATCATGTCACTAGTGGTTTTTTTTTTTTTTTTTCAAACATCTGACCAAGAGATCCATGTTGATCTTGTTGGTCGAGAGTACAAGAACGTGATTGATGGAGAGGAGGTCACAATCACGAACTCGAAGCTAAATTTGTGCCCAGGGGCTAAGATTGTTCATTTTGGATCTTTCCTTTATGGTTGTTATTTGGATATTCTTTTAGACATTTTGGATGCTTGGGATATTTTGGATGTCTTGTTGGATGCTATGTTTGGATGTGCAAAATATGTAAAATGTGCAAAATGTTTGGTTGTTGTTTGTTTGCTAGTAAGGAATATTTTACAGCTGTCACATATATATATATATATATATATATATATATATATATATATATATATATATATATATATATATGAAAAGATCTACTAAATGAGTAACAAAAGTATGAAATTGTTGTGGAAATTTCTCTATTTCTTTTCTATCTCTTTCTTTGTCAATCTTATCACATGGGAGGCATGACCTAGCTTCATGTCGTTCTCCTATAAATAGAGATGATTCCACCGTTATTCACAAAAGTAAAACAAAGAGAAGAAAAATGTCAAAACGTATGCGGGTTGTATCAGCCAAGTTGGTGAACATCGCCTTTCTTGAACTTCACCCTGATGAAGATTAGGCCATCTCATATTATTTCAAGGTAAATTTTCAATAATATTTTAACTATTTGTTTGTTACATTGAAGGTGGAGTGCGAACAGTGTAGTTGAGTTTCTTCATGTAGGAAGTTTATGTTTCTTTGGGAGTCAAATAAAAGCCCACTGTAGGAAGAAGGTAAAGGAATTATAACAATGCATCTCTTAGAGTATGTAATATTACTTAAGTCTCTGTTGTTTTCTTTGGTATTGCCAATGTTTTTTTTTTTCTCTCATTCGTCTACCCATGATTTCCTGTTTTATTTTATTTATTTATTTATTTATTTTGCAGTTGATGGATGTGACAAATGAGGTGTCATCTCATTGATCCCAAGCCATGGAAATCCACTAAGCGAGCATCACTATAGAGGTGATAAGCTGATGTTGTTTAATTGCAATGGGCTTATCTCGGTGACCTATTCGTTCAACGGTGGATGGCTAGCGGTGACGGTATACCATTGTCACCATAATTTTATCATTTTTCTTGTTATGAATTTGAGTTCATGTCACTAATGGTTTTTCTATTTTTTTTCAAACATCTGGCCAAGAGATCCATGTTGATCTTGTTGGTCAAGAGTAAAGGAACATGATTGAAGAGAATGTCACAATCACGAACCTCGAAGCTAAATTGTACCCAGGGGCTGAGATTGTTCCTTTTGGATATGTCATTTATGGTTGTTATTTGGATGTTCTTTTAGACATTTTAGATGTTTGAGATATTTTGGATGTCTTGTTAGGATGTTTATATGTGAATGTTATTGTGAATATTTGGATGTTTATATATGAATGCTATGTTTGGATGTGCAAAACGTATAAATGTGCAAAACATGCAAATGTGCAAAACATGCAAAATGTTTGGTTGTTGTTTGTTTGCTAGAAATGAATGTTTTACAGCTGTCACATACACACACACATATATAAATGAAAGGACCTACTAAATGAGTAACAAAAACATGAAATTGTTGTGGAAATTTCTCTCTTTCTTTTCTATTTCTTTCTTTGCCGCACTTATCACATGGGAGGCATGGCCTGGCTTCATGTCGTTTTTCTATAAATAGAGATGATTCCACTGTTATTCACAAATGTAAAACAAGAAAAGAAAAATGTCAAAACGTATGCTAGTTGTATCAGCCAAGTTGGTGAATATCGTCTTTCTTGAACTTCACCCTGATGAAAATAAGGCCATCTCATACTATTTCAGGGTAAATTTTCAATAATATTTTAACTATTTGTTTGTTACATTGAAGGTAGAGTGTGAACAGTGTGGTTGGCTTTTCCGGGAGGAAGTTTGTATTTCTATGGGAGTCAAGGAAAAGACCGCTAGAGGGAGCAGGAGAAAGAATTATAACAATGCATCTCTTAGAGTGGGTAATATTACTTAAGCTTCTTCTGTTTTCTTTACTATTGCCACTGTTTTTTTTTCTCATTTGTTTGCCAATGATTTCCTGTTTTATTTTTAATTTTTTTTTTGCGATTGATGGATATGACAGATGAGGTGTCATCTCATTGATCCCAGGCCATGGAAATCTACTGAGCGAGCATCACTATAGAGGTAATGGACTGATGATGTTTAATTGCAATGGGTTTATCCCAGTGTCCTATTCATTCAACGGTGGATGGCTAGTGGTGACTGTATACCAATGTCACCATAATTTTATCATTTTTCTTGTTACAAATTTGAGATCATGTCACTAGTGGTTTTTCTATTTTTTTTTTCAGACATCTGGCCAAGAGATCCATGTTTATCTTGTTGGTCGAGAGTACAAGAACGTGATTGAAGGAGAGGAGGTCACAAGGACGAACTCGAAGCTAAATTTGTGCCAAGGGGCTAAGATTGTTTCTTTTGGATTTTTCCTTTATGGTTGTTATTTGGATATTCTTTTAGACATTTTGGAAGCTTGGGATATTTTGGATGTCTTGTTAGAATGTTTATGTGTGGATGTTATTGTGAATATTTGGATGTTTATATATGGATGCTATGTTTGGATGTGCAAAACGTGCAAAATGTGTGAAATGTTTGGTTGTTGTTTGTTTGCTAGTAAGGAATATTTTACAGTTGTCACATCTATATATATATATATATATATATATATATATATATATATATATATATATATATATATATATATATATATATATATTAAAGGATCTATTAAATGAGTAACAAAAGTATGAAATTGTTGTAGAAATTTCTCTATTTCTTTTCTATCTCTTTCTTTACCAATCTTATCACATGGGAGGCATGACCTGGCTTCATGTCGTTCTCCTATAAATAGAGATGATTCCACCATTATTCACAAAAGTAAAACAAAAAGAAGAAAAATGCCTAAACGTATGCTAGTTGTATCAACCAAGTTGGTGAACATCGTCTTTCTTGAACTTCACCCTGATGAAGATCAGACCATCTCATTCTATTTTAGGATAAATTTTCAATAATATTTTAACTATTTGTAAGTTACATTGAAGGTGGAGTGTGAACAGCGTGGTTGGATTTCTTCATGTAGGAAGTTTATGTTTCTTTGAAAGTCAAAGAAAAGCCCACTGTAGAAAGTAAGAGAAGGAATTATAACAATGCATCTCTTAGAGTATGTAATATTACTTAAGATTCTGTTGTTTACTTTCCTATAGCCAAAGTTTTTTTTTTCTCTCATTCGTCTGCCCATGATTTCCTGTTTTATTTTTAAAAAAAATTTCTGCGTTTGATGGATGTGACAGATGAGGTGTCATCTCATTGATCCCAAGCCATGGAAATCCACTAAGCGAGCATCGCTATAGAGGTGATAAACTGATGTTGTTTAATAGTAATGGGCTTATCTCGGTGACCTATTTGTTCAACAGTGGATGGCTAGCGGTGACGGTATACCATTGTCACCATAATTTTATCTTTTTTCTTGTTATAAATTTGAGTTTATGTCACTAATGGTTTTTCTATTTTTTTCAAATATCTAGCCAAGAGATCCATGTTGATCTTGTTGGTCAAGAGTACAGGAACGTGATTGATGGAGAGAAGGTCACAATCACGAACCTCAAAGGTAAATTTGTGCCCAGGGGCTGAGATTGTTCCTCTTGGATCTGTCATTTATGGTTGTTATTTGGATGTTCTTTTAGACATTTTGGATGTTTGGGATATTTTGGATGTCTATGTTTATGTGTGGATGTTATTGTGAATATTTGGATATTTATGTATGGATGCTATGTTTGGATGTGCAAAATGTGCAAACGTGCAAACGTGCAAAACGTGCAAAATGTTTGGTTGTAGTTTGTTTGCTAGAAATGAATATTTTACAGCTGTAACACACACACACACACACACACACACACATATATATTAAATGAGTAACAAAAGCATGAAATTGTTGTGGAAATTTCTCTCATTCTTTTCTATTTATTTCTTTGTCGCGTTTATCACATGGGAGGCATGGCCTGGCTTCATGTCATTCTTCTATAAATAGAGATGATTCCACTGTTATTCACAAAAGTAAAACAAAGAACAGAAAAATGTCAAAATGTATGTTGGTTGTATCAGCCAAGTTGGTGAATATCGTCTTTCTTGAACTTCACCCTGATGAAAATCAGGCCATCTCATACTATTTCAGGGTAAATTTTCAATAATATTTTAACTATTTGTTTGTTACATTTAAGGTAGAGTGTGAACAGTGTGACTTTTCCTAGAGGAAGTTTGTGTTTCCATGGGAGTCAAGGAAAAGATCGCTACAGGGAGCAGGAGAAAGAATTCTAACAATGTAACTCTTAGAGTGGGTAATATTACTTAAGCTTCTATTGTTTTCTTTGCTATTGCCACTATTTTTTTTTCTCATTGGTCTGCCCATGATTTCCTGTTTTATTTTTAATTTTTTTGCGGTTAATGGATGTGATAGATGAGGTGTCATCTCATTGATCCTAAGCCATGGAAATCTACTTAGCGAGCATCACTATAGAGGTGATGGACTGATGATGTTTAATTGCAATGGGCTTATCCCGGTGTCCTATTCGTTCAACGGTGGATGGCTAGTGGTGACTATATACCATTGTCACCATAATTTTATCATTTTTCTTGTTATAAATTTGAGATAATGTCAGTAGTGATTTTTCTATTTTTTTTTCCAGACATTTGGCCAAAAGATCCATGTTGATCTTGTTGGTCGAGAGTACAAGAACGTGATTGATGGAGAGGAGGTCACAAGGATAAACTCGAAGCTAAATTTGTGCCCATGGGCTAAGATTGTTCATTTTGGATCTTTCCTTTATGGTTGTTATTTGGATATTCTTTTAGACATTTTGGATGCTTGGGATATTTTGGATGTCTTGTTAGAATGTTTATGCGTGGATGTTATTGTGAATATTTGGATGTTTATATATGGATGCTATGTTTGGATGTGCAAAACGTGCAAAATGTGCAAAATGTTTGGTTGTTGTTTGTTTGCTAGTAAGGAATATTTTACAGCTGTCACGTCTATATATATATATATATATATATATATATATATATGAAAAGATCTACTAAATGAGTAACAAAAGTATGAAATTGTTGTAAAATTTCTCTATTTCTTTTCTATCTCTTTCTTTGCCGCACTTATCACATGGGAGGCATGACCTGGCTTCATGTCGTTCTCCTATAAATAGATATGATTCCACCGTTATTCACAAAAGTAAAACAAAGAGAAGAAAATGCCAAAACATATGCTGGTTGTATCAGCCAAGTTGGTGAACATCGTCTTTCTTAAACTTCACCCTGATGAAGTTCAGGCCATCTCATACTATTGTAGGGTAAATTTGCAATAATATTTTAACTATTTGTTTGTTACATTGAAGGTGGAGTGTGAACAGTGTGGTTGAGTTTCTTCATGTAAGAAGTTTATGTTTCTTTAGGAGTCAAAGAAAAGCCCACTGTAGGAAGTAGGATAATGAATTATAACAATGCATCTCTTAGAGTATGTAATATTACTTAAGCTTCTATTGTTTTCTTCCCTATAGCCAATGTTTTTTTTTTTCTCTCATTCGTCTGCCCATGATTTCCTGTTGTATTTTTAAAAAAAATTTCTGCGTTTGATGGATGTGACAGATGAGGTGTCATCTCATTGATCCCAAGCCATGGAAATCCACTAAGCGAGCTTCACTATAGAGGTGATAAACTGATGTTGTTTAATTGTAATGGGCTTATCTCAGTGACCTATTCGTTCAACGGTGGATGGCTAGCGGTGACGGTATACCATTGTCACCATAATTTTATCTTTTTTCTTGTTATGAATTTGAGTTCATGTCACTAATGGTTTTTCTATTTTTTTCAAATATCCGGCCAAGAGATCCATGTTGATCTTGTTGGTCAAGAGTACAGGAACGTGATTGATGGAGAGAAGGTCACAATCACGAACCTCAAAGGTAAATTTGTGCCCAGGGGCTGAGATTGTTCCTTTTGGATCTGTCATTTATGGTTGTTATTTGAATGTTCTTTTAGACATTTTGGATGTTTGGGATATTTTGGACGTCTATGTTTATGTGTGGATGTTATTGTGAATATTTGGATGTTTATGTATGGATGCTATGTTTGGATGTGCAAAACGTGCAAACGTGCAAAACGTGCAAAATGTTTGGTTGTTATTTGTTTGCTAGAAATGAATATTTTACAGTTGTAACACACACACACACACACACACACACACACACACACACACACACACATATTAAATGAGTAACAAAAGCATGAAATTGTTGTGGAAATTTCTCTCTTTCTTTTCTATTTCTTTCATTGTCGCGCTTATCACATGGGAGGCATGGTCTGGCTTCATGTCATTCTTCTATAAATAGAGATGATTCCACTATTATTCACAAAAGTAAAACAAAGAAAAGAAAAATGTCAAAATGTATGTTGGTGGTATCAGCCAAGTTGGTGAATATCGTCTTTCTTGAACTTCACCCTGATGAAAATCAGGCCATCTCATACTATTTCAGGGTAAATTTTCAATAATATTTTAACTATTTGTTTGTTACATTTAAGGTAGAGTGTGAACAGTGTGGCTTTTCCTGGAGGAAGTTTGTGTTTCTATGGGAGTCAAGGAAAAGATCGCTACAGAGAGCAGGAGAAAGAATTATAACAATGCATCTCTTAGAGTGGGTAATATTACTTAAGCTTCTATTGTTTTCTTTGCTATTGCCACTATTTGTTTTTTTTCTCATTGGTCTGCCCATGATTTCCTGTTTTATTTTTAATTTTTTTGCTGTTAATGGATGTGATAGATGAGGTGTCATCTCATTGATCCCAAGCCATGGAAATCTACTTAGCGAGCATCACTATAGAGGTGATGGACTGATGATGTTTAATTGCAATGGGCTTATCCCGGTGTCCTATTCGTTCAACGGTGGATGGCTAGTGGTGACTATATACCATTGTCACCATAATTTTATCATTTTTCTTGTTATAAATTTGAGATCATGTCACTAGTGATTTTTCTATTTTTTTTTCCAGACATTTGGCCAAAAGATCCATGTTGATCTTGTTGGTCGAGAGTACAAGAACGTGATTGATGGAGAGGAGGTCACAAGGATGAACTCGAAGCTAAATTTGTGCCCATGGGCTAAGATTGTTCATTTTGGATCTTTCCTTTATGGTTGTTATTTGGATATTCTTTTAGACATTTTGGATGCTTGGGATATTTTGGATGTCTTGTTAGATGTTTATGCGTGGATGTTATTGTGAATATTTGGATGTTTATATATGGATGCTATGTTTGGATGTGCAAAACGTGCAAAATGTGCAAAATGTTTGGTTGTTGTTTGTTTGCTAGTAAGGAATATTTTACAGCTGTCACGTCTATATATATATATATATATATATATATATATATATGAAAAGATCTACTAAATGAGTAACAAAAGTATGAAATTGTTGTAAAAATTTCTCTATTTCTTTTCTATCTCTTTCTTTGCCGCACTTATCACATGGGAGGCATGACCTGGCTTCATGTCGTTCTCCTATAAATAGATATGATTCCACCGTTATTCACAAAAGTAAAACAAAGAGAAGAAAAATGCCAAAACATATGCTGGTTGTATCAGCCAAGTTGGTGAACATCGTCTTTCTTAAACTTCACCCTGATGAAGTTCAGGCCATCTCATACTATTGTAGGGTAAATTTGCAATAATATTTTAACTATTTGTTTGTTACATTGAAGGTGGAGTGTGAACAGTGTGGTTGAGTTTCTTCATGTAAGAAGTTTATGTTTCTTTAGGAGTCAAAGAAAAGCCCACTGTAGGAAGTAGGATAATGAATTATAACAATGCATCTCTTAGAGTATGTAATATTACTTAAGCTTCTATTGTTTTCTTTCCTATAGCCAATGTTTTTTTTTTCTCTCATTCGTCTGCCCATGATTTCCTGTTGTATTTTTAAAAAAAAATTCTGCGTTTGATGGATGTGACAGATGAGGTGTCATCTCATTGATCCCAAGCCATGGAAATCCACTAAGCGAGCTTCACTATAGAGGTGATAAATTGATGTTGTTTAATTGTAATGGGCTTATCTCAGTGACCTATTCGTTCAACGGTGGATGGCTAGTGGTGACGGTATACCATTGTCACCATAATTTTATCTTTTTTCTTGTTATGAATTTGAGTTCATGTCACTAATGGTTTTTCTATTTTTTTCAAATATCCGGCCAAGAGATCCATGTTGATCTTGTTGGTCAAGAGTACAGGAACGTGATTGATGGAGAGAAGGTCACAATCACGAACCTCAAAGGTAAATTTGTGCCCAGGGGCTGAGATTGTTCCTTTGGATCTGTCATTTATGGTTGTTATTTGAATGTTATTGTGAATATTTGGATGTTTATGTATGGATGCTATGTTTGGATGTGCAAAACGTGCAAACGTGCAAAACGTGCAAAATGTTTGGTTGTTGTTTGTTTGCTAGAAATGAATATTTTACAGCTGTAACACACACACACATATTAAATGAGTAACAAAAGCATGAAATTGTTGTGGAAATTTCTCTCATTTTTTTCTATTTCTTTCTTTGCCACGCTTATCACATGAGAGGCATGGCCTGGCTTCATGTCATTCTTTTATAAATAGAGATGATTCCACTGTTATTCACAAAAGTAAAACAAAGAAAAGAAAAATGTCAAAATGTATGTTGGTTGTATCAGCCAAGTTGGTGAATATCGTCTTTCTTGAACTTCACCCTGATGAAAATAAGGTCATCTCATACTATTTCAGGGTAAATTTTCAATAATATTTTAACTATTTGTTTGTTACATTTAAGGTAGAGTGTGAACAATGTGGCTTTTCCTGGAGGAAGTTTGTGTTTTTATGGGAGTCAAAGAAAAGATCGCTACAGGGAGCAGGAGAAAGAATTATAACAATGCATCTCTTAGAGTGGGTAATATTACTTAAGCTTCTATTGTTTTCTTTGCTATTGCCACTATTTGTTTTTTTTCTCATTGGTCTGCCCATGATTTCCTGTTTTATTTTTAATTTTTTTGCTGTTAATGGATGTGATAGATGAGGTGTCATCTCATTGATCCCAAGCCATGGAAATCTACTTAGCGAGCATCACTATAGAGGTGATGGACTGATGATGTTTAATTGCAATGGGCTTATCCCAGTGTCCTATTCGTTCAACGGTGGATGGCTAGTGGTGACTATATACCATTGTCACCATAATTTTATCATTTTTCTTGTTATAAATTTGAGATCATGTCAGTAGTGATTTTTCTATTTTTTTTTCCAGACATTTGGCCAAAAGATCCATGTTGATCTTGTTGGTCGAGAGTACAAGAACGTGATTGATGGAGAGGAGGTCACAAGGATGAACTCGAAGCTAAATTTGTGCCCATGGGCTAAGATTGTTCATTTTGGATCTTTCCTTTATGGTTGTTATTTGGATATTCTTTTCGACATTTTGGATGCTTGGGATATTTTGGATGTCTTGTTAGATGTTTATGCGTGGATGTTATTGTGAATATTTGGATGTTTATATATGGATGCTATGTTTGGATGTGCAAAACGTGCAAAATGTGCAAAATGTTTGGTTGTTGTTTGTTTGCTAGTAAGGAATATTTTACAGCTGTCGCGTCTATATATATATATATATGAAAAGATATACTAAATCAGTAACAAAAGTATGAAATTGTTGTAGAAATTTCTCCATTTCTTTTCTATCTCTTTCTTTACCAATCTTATCACATGGGAGGCATGACTTGGTTTCATGTCGTTCTCCTATAAATAGATATGATTCCACCGTTATTCACAAAAGTAAAACAAAAAGAAGAAAAATGCCAAAACATATGCTGGTTGTATCAGCCAAGTTGGTGAACATCGTCTTTCTTGAACTTCACCCTGATGAAGTTCAGGCCATCTCATACTATTTTAGGGTAAATTTGCAATAATATTTTAACTATTTGTTTGTTACATTGAAGGTGGAGTGTGAACAGTGTGGTTGAGTTTCTTCATGTAAGAAGTTTATGTTTCTTTAGGAGTCAAAGAAAAGCCCACTGTAGGAAGTAGGATAATGAATTATAACAATGCATCTCTTAGAGTATGTAATATTACTTAAGGTTCTGTTGTTTTCTTTCCTATAGCCAATGTTTTTTTTTTCTCTCATTCGTCTGCCCATGATTTCCTGTTTTATTTTTAAAAAATTTTTTTGCGTTTGATGGATGTGACAGATGAGGTGTCATCTCATTGATCCCAAGCCATGGAAATCCACTAAGCGAGCTTCACTATAGAGGTGATAAACTGATGTTGTTTAATTGTAATGGGCTTATCCCGGTGACCTATTCGTTCAACGGTGGATGGCTAGCGGTGACGGTATACCATTGTCACCATAATTTTATCTTTTTTCTTATTATGAATTTGAGTTCATGTCACTAATGGTTTTTCTATTTTTTTCAAATATCTGGCCAAGAGATCCATGTTGATCTTGTTGGTCAAAAGTACAGGAACGTGATTGATGGAGAGAAGGTCACAATCACGAACCTCAAAGGTAAATTTGTGCCCAAGGGCTGAGATTGTTCATTTTGGATCTATCATTTTTTGTTGTTATTTGGATGTTCTTTTAGACATTTTGGATGTTTGGGATATTTTTGATGTCTATGTTTATGTGTGGATGTTATTGTGAATATTTGGATGTTTATGTATGAATGCTATGTTTGGATGTGCAAAACGTGCAAATGTGCAAAACGTGCAAAATGTTTGGTTGTTGTTTGTTTGCTAGAAATGAATATTTTACAGCTGTCACACACACACACACACATACACACACACACACACACACACACACACACACACACATATATATATATATATATATATATAAAGACCTACTGAATGAGTAACAAAAGCATGAAATTGTTGTGGAAATTTCTCTCTTTCTTTTCTATTTCTTTCCTTGCCGCACTTATCACATGGGAGGCATGGTCTGGCTTCATGTCGTTCTTCTATAAATAGAGATGATTCCACCGTTATTCACAAAAGTAAAACAAAGAAAAGAAAAGTGTCAAAACGTATGCTGGTTGTATCAACCAAGTTGGTGAATATCGTCTTTCTTGAACTTAACCCTGATGAAAATCAGGTCATCTCATACTATTTCAGGGTAAATTTTCAATAATATTTTAAGTATTTGTTTGTTACATTGAAGATAGAGTGTGAATAGTGTGGTTGGCTTTCCTTGGATGAAGTTTGTGTTTGTCAAGGAAAAGACCACTACAGGGAGCAGGAGAAGGAATTATAACAATGCATCTCTTAGAGTGGGTAATATTATTTAAGCTTCTGTTGTTTTCTTTACTACTGCAACTGTTTTTTTTTTTTTTTCTCATTCGTCTGCCCATGATTTCCTGTTTTATTTATTTGCGAGTGATGGATATAACAGATGAGGTGTCAACTCATTAATCTTAGGCCATGAAAATTCATTAAGCGAGCATCACTATAGAGGTGATGGACTGATGTCGTTTAATTGCAATGGGCTTATCCCGGTGACCTATTCGTTCAACGGTGGATGGCTAGCGATGACGGTATACCATTGTCACCATAATTTTATCATTTTTCTTGTTATGAATTTAAGCTCATGTCATTAGTGGTTTTTCTATTTTTCTCAGACATCTGGCCAAGAGATCCATGTTGATCTTGTTTGTCGAGAGTACAGGAACACAATCGATGAAGAGGAGGTCACAATCACGAATCGCGAAGCTAAATTTGTGCCTAGGGGCTGAGACTGTTTCTTTTGGATCTTTTCTTTATGGTTGTTATTTGGATGTTCTTTTAGACATTTTGGATGTTTGGGATATTTTGGAAGTCTTGTTAGGATGTTTATGTGTGGATGTTATTGTGAATATTTGGATGTTTATATATGGATGCTATGTTTGGATGTGCAAAATGTTTGTTTGCTAGAAATGAATATTTTACAGCTATCACATCTATATATATATATATATATATATATATATATATATATTTGAAAATATCTACTAAATGAGTAACAAAAGCATGAAATTGTTGTGGAAATTTCTCTCTTTCTTTTTTATCTCTTTCTTTGCCACACTTATCACATGGGAGGCATGGCCTGGCTTCATGTCGTTCTCCTATAAATAGAGATGATTCCACCCTTATTCACAAAAGTAATACAAAGAAAAGAAAAATGTCAAAATGTATGCTAGTTGTATCAGCCAAGTGTGTGAACATTGTCTTTCTTGAACTTCACTCTGATGAATATCAGGCCCTCTCGTACTATTTAAGGGTAAATTTTCAATAATATTTTAACTATTTGTTTGTTACATTGAAGGTAGAGTGTGAACAGTGTGGTTGGGTTTCCCTAGAGGAAGTTTGTGTTTCTTTGGAAGTTAAAGAAAAGCCCACTACAGGGAACAGGAGAAAGAATTACAACAATGCATCTCTTAGAGTGGGTAATATTACTTAAGCTTTTGTTGTTTTCTTTACTATTGCCACTGTTTTTTTTTTCTCATTCATTTGCCCATGATTTCCTGTTTTTTTTTTTTTTTTTTTTGGCGGGTGAGGTGATGGATGTGACAGATGAGGTGTCAACTCATTGATCCCAGGCTATGGAAATCCACTAAGCGAGCATCACTATAGAGGTGATGGACTAATGTTGTTTAATTGCAATGGGCTTATCCTGGTGACCTATTCGTTCAACGGTGGATGGCTAGCGGTGACGGTATACCATTGTCACCATAATTTTATCATTTTTCTTGTTATGAATTTGAGCTCATGTCACTAATGGTTTTTCTATTTTTTTCAGACATCTAGCCAAGAGATCCATGTTGATCTTGTTGGTCAAGAGTACAGGAATGTGATTGATGGAGAGAATGTCACAATCACGAACCTCGAAGCTAAATTTGTGCTTAAGGGCTGAGATTTTTCCTTTTGGATCTGTCATTTATGGTTGTTATTTGGATGTTCTTTTAGACATTTTGGATGCTTGGGATATTTTGGATGTCTTGTATGATGTTTAAGTGTGGATGTTATTGTGAATATTTGGATGTTTATATATGAATGCTATGTTTGGATGTGCAAATGTGCAAAATGTGCAAAATGTGCAAAATTTTTTGTTGTTGTTTGTTTGCTAGAAATGAATATTTTACATCTGTCACACACACACACACACACACACACACACACACACACACATATATATATATATATATATATAAATGAAAAGATCTACTAAATGAGTAACAAAAGTATTAAATTGTTGTGGAAATTTCTCTGTTTCTTTTCTATCTCTTTCTTTGCTGCACTTAGAATGAGTAACAGAAGAATGAAATTGTTATGGAAATTTCTCTCTTTCTTTTCTATCTCTTTCTTTGCCACACTTATCACATGGGTGGCATGGCCTGGCTTCATGTCGTTCTCCTATAAATAAAGATGATTCCACTGTTATTCACAAAAGTAAAACAAAGAAAAGAAAAATGCCAAAACGTATGCTGGTTGTATCAGCCAAGTTGGTGAACATCATCTTTCTTGAACTTCACCCTGATGAAGATCAGACCATCTCGTACTATTTAAGAGTAAATTTTCAATAACATTTTAACTATTAGTTTGTTACATTGAAGGTAGAGTGTGAACAGTGTAGTTGGGTTTCCATGGAGGAAGTTTGTGGTTCTTTAGGAGTCAAAGAAAAGCCCACTATAAGGAGAAGGAGAAGGAATTATAACAATGCATATCTTAGAGTGGGTAATATTACTTAAGTTTTTGTTGTTTTCTTTGCTATTGCCATTGTTTTTTTTTTTTTCTCATTCGTCTGCCCATGATTTCCTATCTTATTTTTATTTTTATTTTTTTTGTGGGTGGTGGTTGTGACAGATGAGGTGTCATCTCATTGATCCCAGGCCATGGAAATCTACTAAGCGAGCATCACTATAGAAGTGATGGACTGATGCTGTTTAATTGCAATAGGCTTATCCCGGTAACCTATTCTTTCAATAGTGGATGGTTAGCGGTGACGGTATACTATTGTCACCATAATTTTATCATTTTTCCAATGTTTTAAAAACCAGACCAGACCAACCAGTCCGACAGTCAACCGGTCACCATTCCAGTCTAGTTCGGCCAATTGGCCCGCAAAGAGGTTGAGTCGGAATCGAATCGGTTGAATCGACTATCAGACCGCCAAACTGGACGAACCGGTTTGTTATCTCCAAACCGTTTGACTCAATTTTTTTTTTCTTTTTTTTTTTCCTCATAGCATCCGCGCAGTTGTTCCCATTGTAGCCGGTCACTGGAGCGTCATCCCGCTGGCAGCAGCCCCTGCACGTTGGAAAGCCCTCCCCCAAAACGCTGTAAAGCCCCGTCTTCGGCCACTCAACCCCCCCTCCCCCGCGGCTGGTCTCATTGTCGTTGGCAGTGTTTGAAATATCGAAAAAATTTGGCAATATTTCTCAAAAATCGTGGAGTTAGGGTTCGTGAAATTTAAATCCATTGGCATAAAAGCAAAGAGACCCCTAGAACAGGTCCAGAAAACACAGGGAGCAAAAAAAAATAGCAATTTTGTTGGTTTTCCTTAAGGGTTTTGCATGGATTTTCTCGGAAATCAAACGAGGATGAATTTTCTCGGAAATCAAATGGAAGATGGATTTTCTTGGGAATCAAACAGGGGTTGCAAAGAAAAAAAAATCAAAACCATGATTAGATTAGTAACTGCAAAGATTGAGAGTGGCACAGGAAAGTAGGGTCTTTTTACCTTTTAGGGATTGTGTCGTCTGGAGGGCAACTTCAGAAAAGGGCTTCTTGATGCCTTGAGTAAGAGAATTCCTCCATATAAATAATTATTAATTATTAATAATTCATCTTAATTTTTATTAAATCAAAACCGTGGCTTGAGTTCAATGCATGCTACCATTAGACTATGATAGTCTTTGATAATATATATTTAATTTAAATTTGTTAAGGTTCATAATTAAAAAAAATCTAATTTTAATTATTTTATTTTAAATTATATTTAATTGATTAAGAAAAATATAAAAAACAATATTATAATTTTTTAAAAATTTTAATAATATATAAAAAATATATATTTATGACGTCACCGGTTCAACTGCAATTCGACCAGTGAACCGTGAATCGATAACTTTTTTGGTTCAATGACCGATCCGATTATGAAAACATTGCATAAATGTAATTACGTGTTGCCATCTTTCCAACCCCGTCCGGGGGCTAGTTGAGTATGGGAATTTTGTTATATCTGTCATTTTTCATTTAATTTTTTAAAAATTTATTACATAAAAAATAAATATGTTATATATAAACAAAATATTATAATTTTTTTTATAACTTATTATATTAAAAAATAATTTTTTATTATTTTATGTGTTAAAAATTAGAAAATAAAAAATTTAAATTAAATTATTTTTAAATTTTAATTATAAATATAATAGAGAGGCAAGACAAGACGATATCAAACTTGGCCTTGGTTGAAAAATAAAAAAAAATCTCAAACTCCACCTTCAACCCATTTATTTTAATTTTAAACTCGTCCTATTAGAGATGAGATATGAAATGTATTTAAAAAAACTCGTTTCATTGTCATCCCTATATTGATCCATTACAATTAAGATTCATTTTAAATATCCTGCTACTCCCAATTACTCACATCTAAGGTGAATAAGGTACCATAGACTAATATTGTTGTAAGTTAAAGCCTCAAATTCATACTTTATAACTTACTTCCACATTGGATCGATCAAGGTAGCATAGGGAATGGTGGTGAGATAAGAATGATTGGGTCTATAAATCGCAAACTTAGAATGAGTATGCATAGCATAGATATTAGAAGATAGAATTGGAGCAATAATCGGTTGAGAAAATGGATAACTTAGAGCTAGGTAGGGAGTTCATATGGAGGTCAACGATGGCTGGAGAGGTACCATGAGGTGAGGTGGGTACTATAGTGGCTTAAGGGATTGTAGATGGGAGAGCCATGTTTTGGGATATGAGGGATTCAAGAATGCTAAATTGTGAAGAACTTTAAACTAGTGGAACCTATCCGTAACACAATCAATTAAAGAAGAGCCTTGACAAGAAGTGGACATAGAAGGAGTTATGTTTGAGGCTGGAAAATACGAGTATAGGTAATGGGAACAAGAGAGAAATATTGGACACTTCGATATTATGATAACATAACTAAGAATTTAATCAAAGGAGAAAGGGAAGTCAATTACATTAAACATGGAATACAGTGTGATATAAACTCTTTTAGATGAATCAAGGCACTCGTATACCTTTGTGGACATCACTAAACCCTATGAAGGTATAATTCTTACTTTAAAAGGCAAACTTATGTGGATTATAGGTACGTAAGTGCAAAAACAAGTGCAACCAAAAGTTTTGAGGAAAAGATAGTTGATAAGATTCTAAATAATTTCTAGGAAGGTGAAAACATTTGTGATACTAATGTACCCAACTTTTTTATTAGAAAATTGTTGTATGGAATGTTCTCTACTTCAAAAAAAAAAAAAAAAAAAAAAAACCAAGAGAGGTAACTATGCTTGTGTCAATACACTCAACCAAGGTTTGTATTTTCTCTTAGCATAACCATGTTGTTAAGGCATATAGGAGTAAAAATGTCCAAATTGAATCATGCTTGAGAAGAATAGAAAGAAAAGGCTTGTACTCTCCTCCCAAATCAGATTGTATGACTTTAGAAGGCAAATCAAGTTGTTTTTCAAAGGCTTGTTCCTTCCTAATCAGATTGTAAGACTTTAATGGTAAATCAAATTGTTTTTCAACAACCACCTTGAAGAGAAGAAAAACATTTATGAATCGAATTTGGCTTTCAAGGGATAAAGACGAGTAAAACTAGTGTAGTCACTTCCAAAATGTACATAGTACAGGAAACTAGCATGGAATTTTACAAATGAAGGTCTGCACTAATCAATGCGACTTAATTGAAGAGGTTTACTAGTTTTTGTAGGGATTGGACAAAATGGACAAGCATTATTTTAAGGAAAGAAAGTAGTGAAGAATAAGCAAAATGCTTAACCCTAAAATCTTGACCATTACCCCCAATAAGCTTGTCAAGACCACCATAATTAGATTTGATGCATAGGTTGTCGAGATCATTGGTTACATGGTTTCATGCTCTACTATCAAAGTATCATGATGGATCTTCTATTGAATCAAGTGAAGTAATCATAATTGCCAAGGAATTGCTTTATGAAGGTTGACAAGCTCGATCAAATTTATAGTAGTAGTTTATAGAAATATGCCCATATCAACCACAAATTTAGCAAGTTGGTCGTGGTCTGTTGCCTTTACCAGAATTCTGGCTGAAAATTCCCACAACCTTCCTTTTGAGCACAAGCTACTCCAATATTGACAACAACATTTTGTAGATCAATTTGTCAGCTAGAATTCAATTGCTCGATACTAGTTGCATGATAACTTTTGATAGAGTACAGATTTTTCATTGTGTTATGATTGCATGTGACTGTTGTCGAGGCCTCACGTCCCTGTGATCCACGTAGCTTCCAAATGGACGCACGATCTCAACCAATATTGAGTTCTGGTTCAGTAGTCCCTGCAAAAGATGTCCGGATATGGTGTCCGGACACACCCTCCGATGGTTTTATCAGCCATGTATCTAGAGAGATAAATCAGTTGGCCTTTTACTAGGTATAGCAAACTTACCTTCTTCCTTGTGTGAAGGTTCATATATATAGTGACAGAAGCTCTGCTCTTTAATGGTGGGGAGACTTTTTGGCTCATCATGATGCCTCTAGGTGGTGGCAGGGCCATCATCACCCTACGGGCGGTTGTCAGAGATCTTTGGAGGTGACTTGGCTATCACAGATCGTGGGGAGGTGATTTGCCATCATTCTTGTCCTTTCGCTCTGCAGGCGGCGGAATGTGGGCTGTGGCAGGTTGTCGGAATGACGTAGTAAGACTTGCTTACTTTGGTCAACGATCCGGACAACAATATATCCGGATAAGATATGGCGGTCGTCCGGATGTGATATGGCGGTCGTTCGGATGTGGTGTTTGCGAGTGCCGTGTGCTTCTCCCTGAGGGAGTCCAGATAGGAGAAGCGCGCCACGTGTCATCAAGGAGAGGGGTCCCTACAACTGTGACAACCACTAGGTTATAATCTGAATCAATACCAACTAATTGGTAATAATTGCTCTACAAGCAGTTAGATTGTTTGTAATCGATGTGACTAATTGCAAAGATTATTGGTTATTAAAAAGAAGCTTTTTTGGTTGTTTGCATTTAGATTCTCAAATGAAGCACCCTAGCCTTTAAAGGAGATATAAGAGTTGTCTTAGAATTAGATTATGTTTTACAGTAATTTTAGAAAGTGTTTATAATATTTTTAATATTTGAAAAATAAAAATTTTCAATATTACAAAGACTAAAAATACTTCCTAAAATTACTATCAACGTATTCTTTACTCTTGTTGTATTTAATTATAATTAGTTAAAAATATGAAATATAAGTTTCAAAAATAAAATAAAAAATTAGTAAAACTTTATATTATAATTTTTGAAACTAGTGAAAAATAGTAGGATATAATTTAAGAATTATTTTTAAGATATGATTTCATTATATGTGATGTATCCTTAAAAAAAAAAAAAAAAATTGCTGTTTGTTTAGAAACTATTTTTAAAAATAATTTTTTATTTTTAAAAATAAAAAATTATTTTATAGACTTGAAAATATATTCGATAATTTTTTTACAACGGATTTTTTGAGAACTTGTCTGAAATTCAAGTTACTTTTATGCAATATTTTAAAAAATAAAATACATCGAAAATATTCCAAGTTTTTAAAGAAATTTATAAAGAAAGTTGAAGCATTTCATGCCTTTTAATTAATTAATTAATTAATTAATTAATCCAAATAAAAGGCTATTGAAAACGCTTCAGCTCATTATTCAAAGTCAAAAACTCAGGACGACTCTGCGTCGATCGCGATTCTCTCAGCTTCGAAGGCGAGTTTCTCTCCAACTCTCTCTGTAGAATCTATTTTCTTTTGGTCGCGATTTCTGATGTAAAAATCACAGATCTGTGGATCTCTAGGGTTGTTGTGGTTGCTTTAGGGTTTTCATTCTAGGATTTTCAATCGGGTTCTCAGATCTGATCTTGCTCAATTCATCGTGTTTTAGGTTTTCTGGATATGGTTCAGGGTTTTGATTGGCATTTTGGGATGTTTGTGATTGGATCTGATTTTTTTTCCCTGATCAGATTGCCTTTTTGTTCATGTTCTGTTTGGTTTCCGGGATAAGAGAAGGAAAAAAAAAAGAAGAAAAGTAATTATAAGTTTGAGCCTTAGATTCTGAATTCCTAATTTTGGTTGGTACTTTGTATGTATAAACATTATTGTATATGACAAGCTTAAACACAAAACATTTGTACTGCGTTTGGCAAGTGTAAATAAGAATGGGAATGGAGGGGACTCATAATGCCATGTAGCAGAGAGGAATCAAAGACCTAGTGAGAGTAGAATTTGATTTTCATAACAATGAATTTTGATTCCTAATTCTCAATCCAATCACATGAAAGAACAGAGGATGAAATTGATTTCCGTTTCAATTCCAAACATGGCCTTAAGGGTTGACATAAAAGTGGGCTAAAAAGCTTATATTTTTATGATTGCACGATTAGATATTTAAATTAACTGGAACAAAATTAAATTGTCAATAGGTTCAGATTTGTACTGGCAAACTCCTTGAGGCATTGTTCCATTAGATTTTGAGATTTTTCAAGTACTTAGAAAAATGAAACGAGATTGTACCTAGCAATTTTTATCTATTTTTTTTGTCAAAACTTTATTTTTTGTTTGTAACCAATCTACCTAGAGTTCCATGGCTTAAACAAGTGACCCGGTGATCTTGATGTTGGTGGGGTCTGGTTCTTGGACTTTGGAAAAGGAAAGAGTTTAATCCTTGTTTCTTGAATAATTACACTTTCCCATATCAGGCTAGGGATAATAGCTGTTAGGATTCAGATAAACTTGGTTGCTTGATTCTGGCATAGGGTTAAAAAACTCAAAAGGTCACTTCATATTGGATATGTTTTCCCGATCCTGGAAAAGAAAAGTTACCTCAGAAGAAAAAAAAAAAAAATTTTGCAGGTATCTTTATATCTATTATTTTTTGTGAATTTTCTTTCAAAAATATCTTTTTTATTCCCAAGTTTAGATGCTGATGAACCAAACACACACTTGGAAAGGGAACCCTTTGGTAATGAGAGCAATAGAAAGATTACCCATTTAAGCAGATTTCTTCTGAAGTTTGTGTATGGGAACGTAAAGTAAGGGTAAAAGGTTGCAGGGAGAGAATTTAGGATAGTGCAATGTCTTTTCAAGTTATTTTACCATGTGATCCCATTCTTTTATCAATCTTTTTTTTTTTTCTTTTCCTTTTTTTTTTTTTTTTTTTTAAGAAAGGAAAATTTTTCTTTACTACACCAAAGGTAGGAATCTTAATTTTTTTTCTTTATATAGTTTATTAATGTTTATACAACCAAAACTAGCTAGTATTTTCCTGCAATTTGAGACTAGCTCTATGGTAGTAAGTAGCAAGTATGATCAATCAGGGTTTGAGATTATATTTACTAGTGGCTCCCTACCTTTGATCGATCCTCTGTTGAAACCCAAAAACTTGTTGCCTTCAATGCAGTTTCTTGAAACCCATTCCATTTATAGGTTGATTCTGTTATTGGCATTTTGTATTTTAGATTCATATTCAAGTGACTAAAATGCATTTGCTTGTATAAAATATGAACTCATCCATTCCCTTTCATGTTTTGAATCCCAAGAACATGGCTTCGGTTAAGAGCATGTACATGGTAGTTACATAGATAAAATGTGTTTATACATAGGAGGATTGTTGTGCTAAAATTAACTAATTGCAAATGGTTTAAGACACCTAGATCTCGCCCATCTTGAGTGACCAAAGGCTTGCTCTTATGGATATCTTTCCCAAACTGTTTCTGGTTGTTTCTAAACTTCAAATGGATGTAACAGATGGTTCAGAATGGAGCCGCTCCCCCAAGAGGAAGTGCAGCAGCTGCTGCCAGCCTTAGGAGGAGGAGGACAACAAGTGGTGGGACTGCTGGAGTTGCCAGTGGGAACATGCTGCAGTTTTACACAGATGATGCCCCTGGGCTCAAGATTTCTCCCAATGTTGTACTTGTCATGAGCATTGGTTTTATAGCCTTTGTTGCCATTCTTCATGTCATGGGCAAGCTCTACTTTGTCCGGAAAGAGGCCTAAAATGGTATACTAAATAGGAAAGCACTGTTGAATGTGCTTTATTTTGGATCTTTAATCAACAATTGGTTTAGATGATGGAAGTATAAACATTGGTTTGTTTTAGATGGCGGCTTATTATTCTGTCTTGCAAATTTACTTATCAATAAAAAATAAAAAAAATAAAAAATATTCTGTCTTGCAAATTGTGAAAGGTTGCGAGAATAGCAGGTGGGTTTGTTCTCGTTGATGAAATGTAGTTGTGAGCCATGAGAAATATTTCTTGTTTCATCTTTTAAAATGAATGACACAGGGAGGCTTTGCTCTTTGCAACTGGGTATGCGATTGCCTCGTTCTATGGTTATTAACTTATTATTACTGTTAAAATGAAACGAAAACAGTGCATACACACCATTGGACGTGCAACTAGAAACCTTCAGATCTTCTTGTTCTTGTAATTTTATAATTAAAATTGGCTTTAAACAACTATTAACGAAGTTTTATTACAACACAATGTTCGTTTTAAAATTAGATTAAAACCATCACCGCGAAAGTAGAAAATTGCACAAAATAAAATATAATTTGGTGCACATTATAAAACCTATAATTAACTATGTTGGTTTTAGAATAATCAACTTCTTTAAATTTTTTTATTAATTATATTAATAATAAATATTTTATAAATAAATAAATATTATATTTTATAAATAGATTTTTTTATTTATTTTATATGGATTAAAAAGAGAAAATAATATATATTAGAGTAGGACAAGCCAATATCCAAACTCATTCATGGTTTAAGAAAATAAAAAATAAAATTCACACTAGCTCTTAATCCAACTTATTAGGGCCACAACGGGTATCTAAAAAAATTCATCCTATTGTCAATCCCTATTAATGCTTTCCTCCACCAAAACTTTAAATTATTAAATAATATTTATTTTCTTGAAAGATTTTTAAATTGCTTCTCCACTCTGGGAAAATATTAGTTTACAAAAAACCTGTCAGCTAACATAACACAAAACTAGCATTGTCGATGTTCATCCTTTCTGGGGGTAAAAAGATGTTCCTCTGTGTCATTTGAAGAATTTAATTGAAGGATGGTAAAAATTGAAATTCTTGAAAGAGTTAAATAATATAAAGGGAGCTCAACACAAACTTTTAGGTATGAATCTATTTCTACAAAACCAAGAACAAAGGAAAATGAGAAAAATGCATGGTTGAAATTTGAATTATAATTACCATACCTTCTCTAACAAAATTTTCCCAAACACTGCCTTAAAACGCCAACCACCAAAAAAAAAATTGAGTCCATGCGGTCTCATTCTTTTGCCTCTTAACACACTCTCAACGGAACATGAAATTCCTACCAGTGAAGAAGAAGCCAAGAACCCTAACCCACCCTCAACAACTCAAACAAAACCATAACAACATGACGGGAACAACAAGATGGCCTCATTTCTCACCATGCAACCCCACCAACCCCTTCATCTTCTCACCTGCAGATTCGGTATTTAAAGATGACAACTCACAACTTTCTTCTGCAAGAACCTTCAACAGCTCGCACACCGCAACAGATTGTAGATATGACTCCTCTGATAGCAGCCAAGCTTGGAGCATGAAGTCTCTCTTGGCCATCTTGCCAGATTCTCCATCACCTGTTTGCAGCAGTTGTCCAAGCCCCTCTACCCCTAGCTCATTCTTTCCTTCCTCGGATGCATTCTCTTCTCGGATGTCTACGGAGTTATCCACCCAAAGAAACAAGGTATTACGGCAAGAAAATGGCTGTCTTTTTCTGGGTTTTGTTTATTTGGAAGTTTGGATTAATGGGTCTGTCTGCGTTTTGTTTATTATGCATTCCATTGATAACTTGAATAAGAAAATTTGTATATCTTGATATTTTGATGCGGCTGATTTCAGATCTTATATCCATTTCTTGGTTTATTGGGGTTTCTAAGAAATCCACTAGCGCATGATTCTTTTCAGTTCTTTCAATATTTCTTTCACATGATTCTCGAAAACCAAATGCAGTAGAATGTTTGTTTTCTCTGCTTCATATTCGATAGTTGGATAATTAGGAAGAGAGCAAATAATTTCTTCAGTGAATTTCTAATTTCATTCTTTAGAGCTCCTGCATCGTATCCAATATCAGTAAGCGATCAGCATCCCTTGTTGAAATAGATGAATGGATGAAGCATGCCAATGGTTTCTTTCAGCCCAATTTGCAGAAGCACCAGCCTAGAGGTCTCTCTCTCTCGCTCGATTTGTTCATGTTTATTTGTGCAAAGCAATAACAATCTCTAAGTGCTTGAACATTCCATGGATATATATACATTTGCAATTGCAGGCATGGAAAACGAAAACTCCAGCATGAAATTACTTCCAATATGTGAAGAGAGAACCCTTGGAGACAGCATATATGTGGGCCACGTTGATAGTTGTAGCCCAATCACTGGCGATATCAGAATGCTGACTCGACCCAAACCCTACCATGCATTCTTAGACGAAATCAAGAAACAAGAGGCTGAAGCTCAAGTAGATGCATCTAGAAAAGCTGCACAAATGAAATTCATGAAGAAGTGAGTCACAACACTTTCCCCCTCCCTCTATCTCTCCCTGAGAAGCCTTCTCTCTCTTTCTCACATGCATGTTTTTCAAGGCTGAAAGGTAAAGAAGCTGCCATACGTGAGTGGGAATCTAGAAAGACCAAGATTGCCACGACTCAGATGAAGAAAATAGAGGTAACTCCCAAGTGTTCCAAGGTCCTGTTTGATTACCATTTTCTTTAGTAGCTTTATTCCAAGTGTTCCAGACCAAAGCAATCTGGTGGCCTTCAATTCAGGAAAACTGGAGCTCACTGATTAACTGCATACCACACTCAAACTTCTCATAGGCTTGGTCTTGGGTATTGGATTTACACGGTGTAAAAATAAAAATAACAGTCATTAGCCTCTTTTCTGGAAATTTGAGCTTAAATGTTTTAAGAAAAATGTTTGTACTCGTGAACATTTTAGTTTCCATATTTCTACGAGTTGCTGTTACTGAGATTCTACTATTCTCCTTATTCAATTTTGTTTTAACAGGACAAGCTGGAGAACAGACGGACAAAAGCGTTAGAAAAGATGCAGAAGAAAATAAGCAAAGCCCAGAAAAAGGCGAACAAGAAGAAAGTGAAAGAGAGACAGTCAATATTCAAGAAAATATCAAGAGCCATTGAAGCTGCAGAGATTGAAGCCACCAAAAAAAGTACAAAATGCCTCAGTTTGACAAGGATATGTTAGTTCAAATGCAGGGCATTTGCAATTAATGTAACTTCAGTCAAAATCAAGCAAAACCTAACTTCAAGCTCATGAAATAAAACTTGTGGTTCAATGACATACTCACCTTACATAATTGGCAGCATTCTAGCATGCATTTGTTAGGTGTATCCTTCGTACCATTTAATACGAGGACACGAAATAATAGCAGAAGCATGAAATTTGAGTGTTTTGTTCCAAATGAATTTGCATTAGGAATCCATAAGTTTCACGTCACTAGTAGGGTGTTTTTGTTTCCTTTCTTTTTGTTGTTTTTATTTTTATTCTTCTTAGTTTGTGTGCCTAACTCATAGTGATGAAAAAGAATTTCAATAAGAAGAGTGATAGTTTGGACAAGGAAGATTCAGTGCATATTTTCAGAAAATCCACCCGAGACGGTACTCTCATCCAAGGGGTTTGCACCCCCACATGATCTTGAGACTGATTCAAAGAGCTTCTCGATCTCTGGTGCACAGCTTATGAAGGTCCGGTTCCAAAAATTGTATCTAGGGTTCTGCAAAATGAACAAAATCCAACCTTCTATAAAGCACCTGTTGTTTATGGAGAAACTGAGTGGAAAAACTGAGTTACCTTGATGAGCTCAATGAAGGTAATCAGAAGACCCCATGGATGAGGTCGACTGACAATAAGGCGTTCCAACAACACTCTAGTGATCTGCTCTGGAATGATTTCCTGCCAAGGTAAACGTAGATCAGCCACTAAAATAAACCACTGCTTTGTTCCATGGTTTCATATCCTCAATAGGTTAGAATATATCAAAACTAGTCTGCTTGAAAACTTAAACACCACAAACAGTGTGATTTTACATATATTGCAACCTGAAAGCAAGTGAACCTCACATAGAAATTCTACTATAAATGTTGGGGTCTGTTGAGTTAAAACCAATCTAAAACATGGAAAAATATTCATAAAAGAGCAATCAGAAAACTGTGATCAGATTGATGAAAATTATCTGATCATTTAGAGAATTTTGGTGTTTATCATCTCCTTAACAGAGTCATTTACCCATCATGTAGAAGGCCAGGCACCACTATATATGACTATAAATGAAATGTTGTTTCAGATCAGGAAAAAGAAGAGGAAACAAAAAGGCAATTAAAGGGAGCTTCATGACCATATTGTACTTCTGAGCCTCAAATACAACAATCCAAATTGTCCACTCATAACAATGGGCCAAAAGAACTAAAAACTACTATTCGGTCAAGAATCATAAAAATGCAAAAGCATGAAAATAATACATTAAAATGTAAAGAAGCTCACCTGGTTTGATTCCGCAAACAAGTAAAGAAGAATGAAGGAGAAGTAGTGTGTATGGGTATTTGGATAACGTAGTTGGTTAGCAACCGCATTCAGAAAGAGGTAGCGTCCTTCAGTGTCCAGTTCTGCTAGTAGAGTCTGAAAAATATCCAAGGCAGCACTCACCAAGAAGCCAGCCAATGGGCTGCTGGCCATTGGCTGCACATGAGGTGGTGTTCTTGCTTTCAGCTGCTGCATAGCCTACAGTACAACCCTCAAAATCAAACTTCAAGGACCATATTTTTAAATATAATTTAGATATCTATTAACAACTAGGAATATTGTCTGTATTCAGAAAATTCATGAACATGGATTGTTAACAACAATCAATATGATAAAATCGCATATGCTTATTGAAGATGATTACAATTTCTGGCATTTAATAATATATAAGTGAAATTGGTTTACCACCAACTACAAAATCCATGGCATATCTGTTTGCGAGCTCATGACAGGGTCTTTGGGAAAACCTGAAGAAGAAATGTACACATTTAAAAATGCATAAATCAGGTTACCTGCATTCCAACATAAAGTACAAGGGAATTGATCAAGGGTATATTATAACGGGTTCCAGCGCGAGCAGCATCAATTGGCAGAAGCAGCAGTCTTTGCTTCATTCCACTGAGAAATGACGACCCCTGTTGCCCCATCTGCATAGATTTGCAACACAGGAATAAGAAAGAAAAAAGAAAAATCACATTTAGAAATAAAAAATAAAACAGAAGAAAGAAACTCCATTCCAAATGAAGGAATAATAATCATGCTGAGAGAGTTATAGAAGATGAGGAAAGAAACACATCTCCTGCAAGGGTTTTTATCTAGTTTTACGAGAATCTAAGCAAGTTTATCAGGCAAATATGAATGGTAAGTGGCAAACATCCATATACCTTGAGATACTCATCTACATCGGTCTTCATCTGCTTCACCTTAAGAGACGCATCAACATCTGAGAGAATAAGTGGGGACTGATTGATCTCCACCAGCAAATCTATCTGCATGCATAAAACAAAAAGGAAGACTTCCTTTTATGATTAGCTTTGATCACTAAACATCTCATGGATAATCATTTACGATTATGGGACACCTTTAAATTGGGAGTAGATGGATCTGGAAGCCTCATATTTCGGGGAAATGCACTAAGGATAATGTTTCGCATCTGTATGCAGCTTGGAGGGATCACATCACAGAAGGTAAAATGATAGCCACATAGAAACTCCGGGAAATCATGAAGTAGCACTAACAGCACCCTAAGTGTGCCTCTATACAGAAAATGAACCTGCACGGTCAAAAAAACACGAAAGGAAAACAAAATGTAATAATTTCAGCCTATAGTGAGCTGCAAGCAAGAAGATGATGCTGCAATTAAAAGAGGCAAACCGGCTCTCCTAGTATGGCATTTCTCAAGAATGGCTCCATGAATTGGAACAAGTCCACCAACAACCGATGAAGATGAGGCCAACCCTTTGAAGGGTTTCCTGTTAGCAATTTCGGCATGAAACTCCTGTGACTCACCAGCTCAAGCCATGCAAAGCTGAAAGCATATTGCCCAAGTTATGCACAGGGTAAAGAAGAACCAACTTTAGCATTTATTCATGAATAAAATTTCTAAGATCTAGGGCTTGTATCCAATAATGATGGCCAACACCCAGTTTCTCGCAGCCATTTTCTCCTCAGTTAGTTGCAATCTCCTAAGAACTCTCTCTCTCTCTCTCTCTCTCTCTCTCTCTCTCTCTCTCTCTAAACATGAGAGTTTATAAGATGGAAAAGAATAGAAAAGGGACTAAGAGAGTTCCTCCAAAGTAAGAAAACCTAAAACTTATCCTTTCTACATTCAATTTCTTGTCAAATAAGAAAAAGAAAACTCCACATTCTAAGATCTAGGGCTTGTATCCAATGATGATGGCCAACACCCAGTCACTCGCAGCCATTTTCTCCTCAGTTAGTTGCAATCTCCTAAGAACTCTCTCTCTCTCTCTCTCTCTCTCTCTCTCTCTCTAAACATGAGAGTTTATAAGATGGAAAAGAATAGAAAAGGGACTAAGAGAGTTCCTCCAAAGTAAGAAAACCTAAAACTTATCCTTTCTACATTCAATTTCTTGTCAAATAAGAAAAAGAAAACTCCACATTCTAAGATCTAGGGCTTGTATCCAATGATGATGGCCAACACCCAGTCACTCGCAGCCATTTTCTCCTCAGTTAGTTGCAATCTCCTAAGAACTCTCTCTCTCTCTCTCTCTCTCTCTCTCTCTCTCTCTCTCTAAACATGAGAGTTTATAAGATGGAAAAGAATAGAAAAGGGACTAAGAGAGTTCCTCCAAAGTAAGAAAACCTAAAACTTATCCTTTCTACATTCAATTTCTTGTCAAATAAGAAAAAGAAAACTCCACAAAGCACACAAAGGAGACATATCTTCCCCTAACAAGCAGCACACTCTGCTACAATACACCTCTGTAGACAATCTAAGAATCCAAAAATGGACAACCCAAATTTTACAAACATCAATCACCACTTCTAACGATTCTGGATAATCCAAAAGATATGCTCATAATTTTTAATCCACTTGTTCATATTGTGTTTTACAGCATTAAACTTCAGTCAGGATACCACCATGAGTTCAGTTTATTGCATCCTTTCTGCACACAGAATCAACTTCTTCAACCAGTCAACTCCAAGAGGCTAGGAAAAGTTAATTATATGATGAGGGAAGAACCTCATGATATTTACCTAGACATTTTATTAACCCTAATTTGCAAGGGAATAACCATCTAGGTTGAGCACAATCATTTCTTTAGGATGATTCTAAGAACAACCAGAAATTAGGCATTGCAAAAGAAGAAAGCCTTTTCTGATTTCATGACACAATGATAGAGGTTCCATAACTAAGGAGACTGAAGCCAGTGTGTACACAAATTTTTCTAAAAAAGAAAAAAGGTGAAACAAACTAATTTTTTTAATATGTAAAATTGAGAGTGCTATTGTCTGATTCTTCTTTTATAATTAATAACTAAGTAGGGACTTGACTCGGGCCTTGACCTAGGCTTAGACCTTGGTGTATCTTGAGCTTGGGCTTGGACATTGGTTGGACTTGAGTAACATTGACCAAAAGCGTGAATGCTTGATCTCAAATTGAAGATACTTCAAACATGTTCTTAAGATCTTCAAATCTTCAAAGACTTGAAGAGCGTTTTGAATCTAGTAAGGATTGAAGAACTTCTTGAATCCTCGAGGCTTGAAGAGGTTCTTGAATCTTCAAGGCAGGCTGAACTTTTTCTTGAATCTTTCAAGGCTTGAAGAGCTTCTTGAATCCTCGAGGCGGGCTCTTTTGAAAGTCAGAATAGTTGAGAAATTCTATTCAACGTTTTCCCCTTAATTTTCAATGATAATTACTATTATTACAATAATTTGTTTTCATGATAATCTTTTTCTTTTCAAAGCATTCTGATTTCTGTCCTCTAATTTTTGCCAAGAATTTTTTTTGTTTTTTGGTTTTCATTATTGAGAGCATGTGATAATTTTTTGCCTAGATTGTCTTTTTAGGTTTTCTAGCTTTTTTTTTTTTTTTTTGTTAAACTAGTGAAAGCTAGGAGTTTTAAGCAATTTAGGCTCATGCTTTAAGGAGCATGACATGTGCTAATTTTGATCCATGAACAGTGACTGTGTATTCTTAGAACTGAACTTAATCAAGGGCTAGCTATGACTTATTCTTGAGTTAACTTGTAATGAACTTTCCTAGAGTGTTTTGAAGAAAAAATTTGACTTTGTCTTCAACTTTGGCCTTGAAGGTGCATTGATGACACTTTTATATTTTGTTTAATATTTTTCCATTGGCCTGTTGAAGATGCTTACAACATAGTCTTGATTTTGATCCAACAGTGATAGACATGTGTTCTTGGAATGAAGTTGAAACCATGAGTTATTTCCAAATAAACTAGTGAAGAACTTTCTTAACATTTTGAACAAAAAAAAAAGATTCTGACTTTGTCTTCTTCAATCTTAAAGGTAGACAAATAACACTTTTTTATCATGCCCAATATTCTTGGACTTGTTTGTTGAAGATTGTTTCAAGTTTGATCATAGCTTTTAAAGCTTTTTCTTTTCTTTTCTTTTTTTTCACATCAGATTTTGAGGTTGCATTTTCTTCTTTTTTTCGGGGAATCCCAATGTTGAAGAAAGGCACATATTTACGGGATATATTGGAAAATTTTAATTTCAAATCTCCAAATTTGACTCTCGTGGTTCAAGGAATTTGTTTCTTTTATTTAAAAAAAAAATATATTTTTCTCAAGGACTTTGTCTCCTTAATTTGAAATTTTTTCCATTTTGTTTTGATATTTAGTCTAAGTTTGATTTTTTTTATTTGATTTAAGAAGTTTAAATATATGTTACTTTGTTATTCGCGAATGACACGTTGGTTTTTTGTGAGGAGTCTTTATATCAGATGACTTATCTAAGTTGGCTTCTCATGTGGTTTGAGGCATGTTCAGGGTTGAAGATCAACTTAGAGAAGAGTAAGTTGATCCCAGTGGGTAAGGTGCATGATATAGAGGGTTTAGCCATGGAGTTGGGTTGTAAAATGGGTGGGCTCCCTTCCTGTTATCTGGGTTTGCCTTTAAGGGCACCTTTCAAATCAATGGCTGTGTGGAATGGGGTTGAAGAGCGTTTTCGTAGAAGGCTTGCTATGTGGAAGAGGCAGTATATATCTAAAGGACGGAGACTCACCCTAATCCAAAATACTCTTTCTAGCATGCCTTTATACTTTATGTCTCTCTTCTACTTGCCAAGAAAAGTGAGGTTGAGATTGGAGAAGATTCAGAGGGATTTTCTGTGGAGTGGGGGAGCTCTTGTCCAAAAGCCACACCTTGTCAGGTGGAACTTGATTTGCTTGGATAAAAAGAAATGTGGGTTAGGTGTGAGAAATTTAGCTCTGATGAATAGTGCTCTAATTGGAATTGGCGGTATGCTAATGAAAGAGAGGTGTTTTGGAGGCAAGTCATAAGTCACAAGTATGGTAAAGAGGAGGGGGGATGGCATACTCGGAAAGTAAATGGGAGATACGATGTTGGGCTTTGGAAAGCAATTAGGAAGGAGTGGTTGCTTTTAGATGGTGGGTTAGCCTACCGTGTAGGTAGTGGGCAGAGAGTGAGATTCTAGACGAACAAGTGGTGTGGTGATGAGCCACTTTGTGAGTCCTTTTCCTCTATTTTCCATCTCCTTGTCTAAGAATGCTTGGGTTTCGGAGGTTTGGAACCCCGTTGGTGATGGGGATGGCTAGACTCCTCTTTTTGCAAGGGCATTTAATGATTGGAAAATCGAGTTGGTGGAGTTTTTTTTGCATAAGATCCAAGCTTTCCGGGAGCAAAGGGAGGAGGAAGATAGAGAGATCTGGACAGCTTCAAATGGTGGTGCTTTCTCAATCAAGTCTCTTTATTCTATTTTGGAGCTCGAGGGTTCTTCTATGTTCCCTAGCGAAAGTATTTGGAGAGTAAGAGTGCCTCCTAAGGTAGCTTTCTTTGCTTAAGAGGCTTCCTAGGGTAAAGTCTTAACTTTGGAGCAACTTCAAAGGAGGGGGTTCTCTTTGGCAAACAGGTGCTTTCTTTGCCTATCTAAAGTAGAAACGGTGGATCACCTCTTACTTCATTGTGCTAAGACGCGGGTCTTGTGGAATCTTCTTTTCTCCCTTTTTGGTGTGTCTTGGACTCTTTCGTGTACAGTGAAGGAAACTCTTCTTGGATAGAATGGAGTGTTTGTGGGGAAAGGTCGCAAGAAGGCTTGGCAAATGGCTCCCTTATGTATATTTTGGTCAGTTTGGAAGGAGAAGAATAGATTAGCTTTAGGGAATGAGGAGCTTTCACTACAAAGATTGAAATATTCTTTGTATGTAATCCTTGGTCTTGGGTCAAGGTTTCCTTAGTTTTGAGTCCTTCTTCTCTTGTAAATTTTTTAGACTTGATAGGCTCTAAGTAAGGGAAGACGGTGTGTATACTACCTGTATACTTTGAGGGCACTAGTTTTTGGTGTTTCCTCTTTTTGATTAATATACTTCCTTTTATTTATAAAAAAAAAAAAAAAAAATAGAACACATGAGTTCTTATGAGTTGTCTACCACATGTTAAATATGCAAGATCCATTTGTTGTTCAATATGAATATACTAAGTTGCCTTGCATCAAGTCTTGCTTGGAGAATAAACTTTTTTTTTTTTTTTTTTTTGGTTTCTAGAGTATGAAGTGTAGAAGTTCAGAAACAACTATTCCTTCCCATCAAAATATTCATTTTTTAGCAATTGGTAGCCTAGTGGCATTAGTGTTAAGTATTAACTCAATTCGTTTTGTATATGATCTTGTGTATATAAGAGAAGCACATTAGATATTTGTTCATCATCTCTATTATGAGGTTTCTGAATTGATTTGTAGGGGATAAACCTATTTGAAGAAACTTTAATTTCTTCGGAAGAATCTTTTCCTTTTGAGTAGTTTTTAAGGTTATCTTGAGATGTATTTTGATTTAAATGTGTAGCATTATTTGCTGGTCCTGTTACAAGTCCTAGCTTATGATTGATTTTGACATCTTGTTCTTGAATTTTTACCGTAAGTTCTTCAATAGCCCTAGCTATTTTTATAACTTGCTCTTCAATAGAATATACTTCAAACACCATAACTACCATGATTATATTAATTGATGTTGCAAGAATCCTTTATCGAGATCCATGTGAAGATGCAACAATAGATCTAGTATCATACTTGTTTTCCTGGGTAAGCAAGGACTTATGGCTTAAAAATGTCTCTTGAGACATGACTGGGTATGTAATACTTTTTTAAAATAGTAAGATTAGATTCTTGGGTGAAGTTACTCCAAATTTTGCAATTGAATCCAAAAAGGAATCTTCTTGATTTGATGTTGAGAAGCACCTTTCACTTTGCTTAGCCTAATGAAACTAGAGTTTACCTTAGAGCTAGCAACTTCAATAGGACTAGACCATGCAAATCTAACTCCTTGCTTGTTGGATGAGTTTTTCTTAGAATTGATGAAGCATAAATCTTTTGCAAAGAAGATATGAAAGATAGAGATTATCTAACTGGATATACAAGAAATTTGTAAACACAAATTCCTCTTAAATAGAAAATTGGGAAACAAATTAATTCTTTTTTATTGATTGTAATTGAGAGTGAAACCTCTATGTTAACCTATGATTCTTCATTTATAATTAATGGCTAAGGAGGAACTTGACTTGGGCCTTGACCTAGGCTTGTATCTTGACTTGTCTTAGGTCTAGACTTGGACCTTAGTTAGACTTGAATAACATTGATCGAGAGCATGAATGCCTGATCTTGGATTGAAGATGCTTCAATCTTGTTCATTAGACCTTCAAAATTGTTCTTTGAAGTCCTGAAGAGCTTCTTGAATCCTTGAGGCTTGAGGAGGTTCTTGAATCGTTGAAGCGGATTAAACTTGTTCTTAAATCTTAGAAGGTTTGAAGAGCTTCTTGAATCCTTAAGGTGAGTTCTCTCCAACTCTTGTCAAGCATGAAAGTCTACAAGTGTCTTTTGAGAACCAAGGAGGAGGCCCCTTATTTATAGGCATTGAGAAATCATCTTTGAAATTATCTCTTAATTTTTAATGATAATAATTATTATTATGATAATCATATTCATGAAAATTATCCAAATTTAATTAATTGATAATTATAGTTTTATAATTATCAAACTTAATTAATTTCTTTTTTATTTGATGAGAATATCAATCTTCCTTTGTGCGGGCCTCATGTGATACATGTCCTTATCTTATTAAAGACATGAATTATATGTGGTAATCAATGAGTAGGTAAAGTGTACCCCTCTACAACCAATATTGAGACAAACATGAAGATCTTATATTTTTTATAGCTAGAGCGTTCCTTAAATAGGTGAGGCAATCATTATTCACTCTTATGTCTACATGATTGAGACTATTAAGTTTGATCGTGAACTCCAATATTCATCTTGTCATGCCCTGGACCAGGTTTATGACATATATGAAAGGGCATCACCCCTCCAAGAGAATGATCAAGACAAGATATGGCCACTTTGTTCCAAACTCAGGTGGTTGACATTCCTACGCACTTATTCAACCATATTCCTACCCTGCAAAACTTAGAGATTAATAGACAACAAAGGAAGGAAGACCAAAAAGAGGCATCCATGGCCAGAACAAAGTCCTTCCAAATGGAATAGACCATATCACAATGAAGATACAGATGAGAACTGAAGCAAGCAATTGGACATGTCATGCAAGATTAATCCATTCAAGCCTAGTAGATACCAAGTCAGATCATAGAAAACCTAGGGATGCTGGCCTAGACTCGAGGAGATCACCGAGACAAGTAGCACCTGAAAGTACAAAATTCCATCACAGATCAGGCCCATTATGGTCAAATCAAAACTCAGGCCCTTTAAGCCATATGGGTCAAACATGAAAGACTTTTTTGGCCTAGGCCTATGTCATGAACTCAGGGAACCTTTTGGGCTTTTCCCATCTATATATGTTGCTATGGCTAGAGTTGGGAAGGAGCAAGCACTTACACCAATTGAGAATGTCTTGAGCATCATGAGATAAACTTGAAAATTGGCCTTGACACTAAAACAACAATGTTATATCCAATAAAGAGGAAAAAACCAATATCTCCACTAATATTTCTGCAGGAATATGCATAATTTGGGGGTAACAAAGTAAAAGGTGGAGGTAAATGGAAATTGGAAAATTTTCCTCAAGGTATCACCAAAATTTCCTCAAAATATCAATACAGCCAAAATGAGAAAAATATAAAACAAAATATGTCAAAATATTGATGACAATTTCCCATATTTTACTGATATTTCAGGAAAATATCAACATTTCCATTAATAAGCTGTTGGTTGGACTCCAAATTTCAATAAACTTTCTTATCTTTCTCTCATTGAACACTTGTCTCTCATTTTTCTCTCATTTGGCTTCCCTCTCTTATTTCCTTCTCTCATGTATCCCATTATTATCAACTACCTTTGAATCATATAGGTCATTTTTTAATATTAAATGTAATGTGTTCTTAAATATTGCCATTCAATGAAATTTTTATATTTATCCCTGCATTAGTGATTAGCATACACTTTCAAAAGCTTACTTGTTACCAGCATACACTCCATATTAACTAATTATACTAATTTTATCATATATATATCGTACTTTATTTAAAAAATAGTTTAATCCAAAAATTTCATGTTTGGAGGTCTTTTTGCGATTTCTCTCACTTATATTGTTATCAATATCAATATTTCCATTGATATTTCTATAAAATCAAACCGCCAATATTTTTGTCGATATAGATAGTTTCATCCTTGATATCAAAAAAATTGACCCAAGGTTTCTATGATCACAGATAGCCTTGTTGGTTCCTCTCCTTTTCTAATATAACTTTAAGTCTCTTAATGGACACCAGCCATGCAAGTGCCTAACTTTTGGGGCCACTTGGTATAACAAATCTAAGAGAAGGGACTGCACTTCCTGAGCTCTAGCATCATGAAATGCAGAGGAGAAGAGGAAATCATTCAGCAAGTTGAGTAATGAATTGAAACGCATTTCCCATTCACTAATATCACATTGGAAGTTGAAATTGAAGATTCTAAAGGGAATTTGGTTGCATCTCAATTATATTAGGGTCTTGAAAAGAAGAAAAACAATGTGTTCTGAGCAATTGATTTGTCTTACATCCTGACCACAAACTAAAGTGAACTATGTTAATCCTAGGGGTACTGGAGCCTAATCCTTAGAACGAGTTCCTATATGCTAATTGTCACTGTATGATAAAAGCTTTCCGTCCCAGGGAAACCCTTTACATCATTAGTGTGCCTATACCACATTATTAATACTGAATAGCACATAAAATCATACATTTGAAGAGGAAAAGTATACAAATACACTAAGTTACAGTTTTCTCCTCTTCAAATCTGAGCCACGGATCTCTCTGAAACTTTTCAAATCTACACCTCAAATACCAGCTTAAGACAAAGATGTAGTTCACAACCAAGCAGGCAAGGGCCAACTTAATAAAATAAAAAAAAATATACACCTACAAAGATCTACTTTTGCCCCCTAAGAATTAGGCTTTGATCTCCAATTAATGACAGCAAAGAAGTTCTCAGAAAAACTTATTTCAAGGGACAATATGATTTCAAAAAAAAAAAAAAAAAATTACAGGTTTCTCATTTGTTCATGGTTGGATGTAGAAAAGAAAATTGCATCACCAGAAAAAAGCAAATAAATATAAAATCTGAACTATATCTCTGTCCTATAAACAGCCTTCAGTGTTCTATTTCTTTGCCTTGATAATGACCCCAATTAACATCTACTCAAACAAAGTACAAAATAAAGTAAGATGAGGGACCACATCGTAAATTTCCCTCCAAGCCTTAAACCAACCCTAGGCTTCATCATTAACAAGAATTGCATAATTAGAGCAGTTAATAAAGCAAGTTTTTTATGCTAACCTGAATGCAGGAATTTTGAGGGGTTGCAAAGCATGAAATGCATTAGCGAAGGTTATCAAAACCTGTGACATCATCAATTTAAAATGAGAACGTGGGCAGAGAGAGGGAGAGAGAGCAATGAAAGAGTAAATGCAAAGAATGACTACCTGAAAGTTTGCACCATCGAAGACAGGATCAGGGGAACCAAGTTCTGATAGCCAATTAATGAAAAATCTGAAATACGGTCTTGGATTAAAAGATGTTTTCTTCTCCTCAGCATCTTTTTGAATAAATCTCACAGTTACTGCCAGAATCTGTAATATACCAGTTATAAACAGTGTAGAACATTGTTCCAAGATGAGCAAGACAAGGGCTCATAAATTTTAGTCTGGAGTCAAACCTTGGAAATGAGATTGAATTTATTGAATCCCTGGTCCACGGGAGAATACTAGAGAAAATCACAAGTTAAGTTGTTAAGGATATGAAAATTATATTCAAAAACTGAAATACACCCATATAAAATACACTTACCTTCAGGATTGAAAACACAAGATTTGAAAAGATATCAATGGCAAAGAAGGACATGCTATGCACTTGCTGATGTGATTGTAGTGGACCAGTAATGATTGCCTCAGAAGAAAGACAATGTGAAAAAGAAATTTCCTGAGATAGACAGATCAAGGTAAATATGCAACTGCACTATGGGTACTACTCTGCAACCTCAAAGGAATAAAAAATAAAAATAAATAAAAAAAAGAAAGATTCACCATAAGCAGGTGGAAAAAGCGATCAGATATATGTTCTCCTTTCAGCAGTCCATTTTGATGCAACTGCAAGACGTAATGTGCACAAGCTGCATCATTTGTACCAGGAAGTTCACATATGCGGTACCATTCCACAAACAGCTTGGAAACCTACAGAGTTTACAGGTACCAAATTTTTAATAAGCACGGAAAACTGAAGGAGGCATGAGCAAAGTGCACAGATAGTAAACAAGTGACACCAAAGAATAAACACACCTAAAATTATTAAAAAAAACAGTTAAAAAAGAAAAAAGAAAAAAGAAAAAGCAAACATTAAACCCTGGAATAGTGCATGTTATTAACAAAATCAAGAAATGAGGTTCTCCTATCCGCCAAAGACCTTAATGATCATGCAAACATGGATTTCAAGATAATATACTTTCAACTTTGATGATGAAGGTTCCACCTTTTCACATTCAGTTATGCCCCATCCAAATGCACAAAGCAAGACAAGGTAGCAAACTTTAAAAGGATAGCAATATAAGTAGTAAAAAACAAATATAAATGTGTGGCAAATATCTTTAGTAATTATTTACAGTTAACTTTAATCTAAATTCTGAGGTACAATTTATCAACTCTCCTTTCCCGTCTCCCATATACAAGGAAAAGGAAAAAAAATAATCAACTTGTGGTACTTGTAAAACTCAACTCAGCATTAATCTCAATTCATTGGACCTGGCTACATGAATCTTATTTAGGCCCTCTGAGGGATTGTTCTTGTTTTTCACTTTAGCTGGAAGCTAAAATCTAAGTCAAAGTCATAATTTTCTAAGGCAAAATTGGTTTGTGAGAGTTTCATTAAACATGAAATAACTTTTTGCACAAACCAAAATAAAGCTTTATGAAAAGCTAAGGGCCTGTTTGGAAACTTTTGCATTGCACAAATGGACAAATACCTTCACAGAGAATAAACCATAAAATCTGCTTCTTGTGTTTGAGTTCCCAAATAGAATTTTGTTCTTAAAAACAATTGAGAATTATTTCTGAAGATTGTGCCTCAAAAACTGTTCTTAAAAACCAGTTTTTGAAACCATTGTCACACAAGTACTAACATTTTCCAAGCTTTCATATTAAGTTCTTACTAAAGTCATATGCTACTTTGAAAAAGCAAAAAAAAAAAAAAAAACAAAATAGACAAACAAGTACACAAGCTCTTATTGAGCTTTTAGTGCCTGTTTGGAAACTATTATTAAAAAAAGTTTTCTGCTTTTTGGAACGTAAAACAGTTTTCCAACTTCAAAAACACATTTTTCAAATTTTGAATAGAAAACAATTTTTTGAGAATTTGTTCTCAAAATAGAATGGATTTTTAGAATCAATTTGAGGTATTTTTAGGTGTTTATTTACAAAGCATTATGAGAAATAAATGGAAGCAGGGATAATAGGTTAGAAACTTTCGTATTCTATATAAGTGCACAATGTCTTCCTAGAGAATAAACTGAGAAAGTTAATCTTTCATATTTGAGACTTGTTTTCAAAAACACTAGCAAACAAGCCCTTAGTCATTCAACTCTATCTATGGTCTTATCCTTTATTGGATCCATAGCAATCATATGGTTTCTTATAGCCTTGGCCAACTCCATTTAATCTTCCTTTTATCCTTTCACAACATCAACCAAAACCAATAAACCTGTAAACCAAATTATTCCCTTCTCTCTTCTTAATTATAATTCCACATAAAATGGACATAAATGGGATTTTTAAATAATAAGATATAATTTTATAGAATAAAAGGGGGAGAAAACACAAAAGAAGAGGTTTTCCCTCAAACAAAAAATGGAAAAGTACAAACCTATAAATAAATTAAACATTAGCCAAGAAAAGTGGTTAGAAGATGACACACACACATGGATGGGGAAGCAAATTCACCCCCTAACAAAAAGGAAAAGAAAGCAAGCACACATGGAATGAGGTTTATTTCCAAACCAAGAAGGAAGACAAAGCACACACACACACAGGTGATGAGGTTTACCCCTCAAGAAAAAGAAAGAGAAAGACATATCCCAACTCATTGGATTAGCTACAAACAATCATAATCTCTTCTTAATGTATAGTCCCATATTTCTCTTATCCTCTTAGCATCTTCAACTAGAACTAAACCAATACTTTGTATTACTGTTCATGATACCTAAACCAATACTTTGTATTACTGTTCGTGATAATCATTTAACATCATAAGTTGGATGAACTCATTTTCAAAATGTTCTTTAGCTGCTCAATTTTCTATAATATGAAAAGTTTGTTGTCTTTTTAGTTCCTTTTTACATTTGCACCTCAACTGAGATGTATTGTATAATCTCACCAAACTCCGGACCAATTCTCCTCTTTCACCCATCCTGCTTTACTTGAAGGACAATGTCCTCAGTCTCACTTTCCTTGACCAAAGACTGAATGGCAGATTTTAGTCTTATCTTTGCTCCTAGTTTTACTGAAATTAAATTTCATACATTTTATTTTAATCCTTCTTAACCAAAGTCTTTAGAAAAACTAAGAATTAAGCCTCAATGTAGTTCAGCTAACCAAATCCATGTCAATAGTAAACAGCTCACATCATGTGACTAATGGGACATTCTTTTTTATATACCGAGTAATTTCAGCCATATTCAATGCAGAAGATTATACATTGGAAGTGAAAATTCTCTAATTCCTCTCCTAGTTACTCCTCCATAGCTTATGAGCATATGAATAACAAATCCTCCATAAGCCATAATCTTAGGCACAAAGACCAACCACTAAGAAATATTTTGTCATCTGACAACAATTGTTTCCCTCATTTCACTCAACCTAACTTACTCCCTTCTTTAGATTAGACACGGATTAACCATGTTCATTCTCTCTCCAGCTCTCTCTATAGACAAACATTCATAGAGGGTACCTAACAAACAGGAGTGCACCCTATGTACACAGGGGCTGACCATGTTCTCACTCCTAAAGATAAAAAATACTCCTCTATCCATGCAAGAGCCAGATATTAAACTACATGGAAAACCCTAACTTATCATGGCCACAAGGACAAGCTACTAGATGGTGATTAGAACTCTAGAAAGACAAGGAGCCTCATATGCATTGATCAAAATCGTTCATGGCATGTCATCTATTTCTATCTTACCTATAGCGAACTCAAGATCTATGGATGAGCATATATGTTTTGGGAACTCGCACATCAGAAAGGATTTCCAATAGAACAAACACTTTTGAGCATAGTTTTAAAAGGTGTGCTTTAAGTGCACCTAGGCTAAAGGCACAACCGCTCCCTAGTTATAGCACCTCGCTAGTCAAGACAGGTGCCTTATTGAAGAGGCATGCCTTGTTGACTTTGCTCTTCCTTTTTAAACACTTTTTATTCTTGAAATTTTTAATTGTATATTGAAATTTATATAATGTATAAATTTCCTCACTTTTTTATTGCATGCTTCTTTTAAATCTTAATTTTGTTATTGATTGAATTATATTTAAAATCGTATTTTATAAAATTGATATGCATCCTAGGTTGCATTTCACTTGACTCAAGCGCACCCCTTGTGCTGCACCTTACTCCTAAGTTGTAGGAGGCTTTTACGCCTTTGGTACAACTTTTAAAACTATGCTTTTGAGGTCCTTCCCAGTTTTAGATTTTTAATAACCACAATTCAATTTGTTTGGAAAAACAAAAAAGGAGGCTTGGGTTTTTAGAAGCCTTTCGATCCTCAACAAGGCTCTTTAGGGAAAATGTTCTTGGAGATTTATATGTGAAAGGAATCCTCTTTGGAAACAAGTAATTGTTGGTAAGTAAGGCAAGAGGATGAGGGTTGGTGCACAAAAGAGGTGAGAGAGAGGTATGAAGTGGGGATTTGGAAGGCAATCAGAAACAAAGTGAAGTTCTGGAAGAATAAATGGGATGGGAATTTTTCTTTGAGAGATTCTTTCCCAGACCTTTATTCTACAGCCTCTTCAAAAGATGCTTCAGTGGTTGATGATTGGGATGGGGATAGTTGGGATCCTAGGTTTATTAGACAATTGAATGATTGGAAGTTAGAGGAAATAGATGTCTTTTTTAGGAGGTTGCATAATCACTCCATCTCTTTAGGTACTGATGATGTTATGGTTTGGTTGGAGACAAAGAACGATGAATTTTCAGTTAAGTCCTTCTACTGCTTGGCAAGTAGGAGAGCAAAGCATTTCCCTTATAGTATAGTCTTGAACTCTTGGGCTCCTGTAAGAGCTAACTTTTTTGCTTGGGAAGCAACTTGAGCTAAGATATTGACTCAGGATCAGCTCAAAAAGAAGGGTTGGAGGATGCCTAATAGGTGTTATATGTGCAAAGCAGAAGAAGAAAAGGGTGATCATATTCTCTTTCACTGTCCAAAAGCTCGCATTTTGTGGCAGCTAATTTTTGCTATTTTTGGTGTACAGTGGGTGTTTCAATCTTCTGTGAGAAGGGTGTTCTTTAGTTGGGGTGGCTCCTTTGTTGGCAAAAAAAGGAAAAAGGCTTGGAAAGTTACTCCTTTATGCATTTTTTGGTCCATTTGGAGGGAGAGAAATAGGAAAGTCTTTAAGAATTGTGAAAGTTTGGACCAAACAATTAAACGGTTTTTTTTTTTTTTTTTTTGTATCTCTTTTAGGATTGGGTTAGATTGTACATTGGAGATAATTCTATGTCACTATTAGATTTTGCAGACTGGTTAGGCTCTTCATAGGGTGCAATTACTTGTTTTTGCATATTTTTTTGTTTGTTTTGTATACGTCATGTATACTTTTTAAAATTAATACAATCTCCATTTACCTATAAAAATAAAAATAAAAAAATAAAAAACGTTTTTTTAATATCTAAACATCATAAAGAAAATATTGAGCAGAGATAGGTTAAGGAAAAAAACCTGCTCACGAAAACCAGTAGGATCTTGTTCCACAGGTTCTCCATTGTTATGTTCTTCCCTGGTGGCTGCAGAGTGGATAGGAGCCTGCCACAGCACAAAGAAAGAATTTTAGGATTCTATAAAAATGTTAGCAAAGATAGGAAAAACTTAAGATTCTACCATAACCTTCTTGTCTCTAGATTGTCTTGTCTTATCCTCCTTTCCAAGAGAATTAACAGATAGAGCATCCATATTAGCAACAGGACTCTTGACAATCTCAATCAATTGTTGCAATGACTCAGGAGATCCAGGCTTACTCGCAATCTTCAAGTCAGAAATCAATTTAGAAAGTGGAAGATTAATGAAATACATGCTTTACACAAAATAAATGAAAAAAAAAAAAAAAAAACCTTTGCCATTGTATCAACAAGATTGGGAAGTTCTGAAATGACTCCACGTTCTTCAATCACCAAAGTTTGGAGAAGAGAAAAGGCAAACTCTGTTGCAGCTTCTGTATATTTTACACAACTAATTAGCTATGTCAACTTCTCTAATATTAAAGAATTTAAAATAATACTTCTCAAACATACTATTCCTTCCTCCATCAACAAGTTTTGCCATATGAACATTATACTCAGCAAGGTTCAGCAATTCACTGCGAATAAGGCTAATAATAATATCTTTGTTGAATTTGCGCTCCTCATCTGAGTAAATCACCTACAAAAAGTTGCACAATAATTTATGATGAAAAAAATTTGAGAACTGAAACAGGAAAAAACGGAAACAAGTGCACAATCACTTTCACTTCTTTGTAGCATAGACAATTTTTTTTTTTATAAACTAGGACAGAGAATATAAAAAAAAAATTATATATATACACACATATATTAATAAAATATACATTTCACATAATTTTTTGTAGAGGAAGAAACATGTAGTGTCATATACTACTAGTGCTATTCCCCCTTTCTTTTTTCAGTTGTAGGCAAACAAACAGATATGAAAAGTTAGTAATACAAGTGTTCTTCTATTTGTAGAAGACGAATTGGAAAGTGCAAAGAATAAATTCCTTCCTTGATTTCAATCTGTACATACTCACCTATTTAGACAAGTATTCCTAGCACAAAAAATAGAAACTTTCCTTACATAATTCTATCAAATCCTTTGCTTATAGGATTATCCTAATCCTCTCCTTAATTACAAAAATATACAGCGATAATATTTATTAATTACATTCTTCCACACTCCCCCTAAAGTTGGTGGGTAGATGTTTTTTATTCATAGCTTGGATACACTTACTTGAAACATTGTACTACTTAAACCTTTAGTGAGTATATCTATAAGTTGGCAGTTAGCAAATACATAAGGAGTATAGATCAACCCACTATCTAGTTTCTTCTTAATAAAATGTCTATCTATCTCTATGTGTTTCGTTCAACCATGTTGCACAGAATTATGTGCAATACTAATTGTGGATTATTTTCACAGCAAAATCTCATTGGGTCATCCTATTTTATCTTCAAATCTTCCAAAATCATCTTTAACCATAGTAGTTCACAAATTCCTTGGGCCATTGCACGAAATTCTATTTCTGCACTGGACCTTGCCACCAAGCTCTGTTTCTTCTCCATGTTACCAGATTTCCATCAAGAAAAGTGCAATACCCAATGGTTGATCTTCTGTCAACCACAGATCCAACATAATTTGCATATGTGTATGCTTTAAGTACCAATCCTGAGTTTCATTTAAATAGCATCCCCTTTCCTGGAGGCCTCTTAAATTATTGTAGCACTCGGTTAGCAACTTGCAGAAAAACCTCCTTTGGAATGTGCATAAATTGGCTAATCCACACTCACAGCAAATGCTATATCTAGTCTTATGTGAAAGAGATAAATAAATCTTCCTACTAGACATTAATACATCTCTCTATCTACCGCAACATCTTCCTCAACCTGTCCAAGTTGGTGTGTTTACTGGTTTACATGCCAACTTCCCTATTTCTTTGAGGTTTGTTACATATTTTTGCTAAGAAATAAAAATTCCCTGCTTAGAATGTGCAACTTCAATTCCTCGAAAGTATTTCAACTTTCCTAACTCTTTAATCTCAAACTCCTTGGTCAAGCATTGCCTCAAAGTCTGTCTCTCATTTTCATCATTTCTTGTCAAAATAATGTCATCTACATATACCAGAACAGTTGTAATCCCTCCTGAATCCGAATGCTTGATGAACAACGTATGATCTCCTTGACTTTCTCTGTATCCCATGTTTTTCATCACTTTACCAA
>NC_048445.1:7441500-7444000 GCF_004353265.1 Vitis riparia
CAAATTAAAGCAATGCACGCACTTTGCCACAAAACTATCCCTCTTTTGAAAGTGTCAAAACCTTTATAATTGATAGACATCATGTCTGAAATGCTTCTCGGAGGAACCCAATCCATCTTGGCTAACTGAAATAATTTGTGCCACAACCCCATGGACAAGGAACAATGTAGGAAAATATGATATGTTGATTCTCCTTGCTTCATGCACAACTTACAAATGTCAGGACTAAGAGCTTTATAGGGTCTTCTCAATTGTAGCAAGTCATTAGTATTTACCTTCTTGTGTGCCACTAACCAAACAAAGGACTTGACTTTGAAAGGGACTTGAGAATTCCATACAAACTTAGTAGGAGAAAAAGGAGATAAATCGGGCACTTGGGACAAGGCTATAAAGAAAGACTTGACTGTAAACAATCCTGAAGAAGATAAAGACCAGGATCTCGCATCTGAATCCGAGGTGGATAAATGCATACAATCAAGAGATCGCATGAGGCATTCTAGATCTTCTATCTCAGAATCGGAAAAATTACGACAGAAATTAAAGTTCCAAGAGAAAGGGCGAGCAGGACCGAAAATTGAAGATATAGGAATATTTTTATCCGTGACTACTCTAAATAGTCTTGGATATTGGGATTTCAAAGGTTGGTCCCCCCACCACAAATCTTCCCAAAAGCGAATTCTTTCCCCATCTCCCACCACAAACCGAGTATACTTGAAAAAATCCTGAAAGACTTGTGCAATAGCCTTCCAAGGACAACGATGTGACCATCTGACTAAAGTGTTGGCATCCCAACCATTTGAATGTGTCCCATAAATGCTTAGAATGACCTGATGCCACAGAGTTGTACTCTCCCTAGGATACCTCCACAACCACTTCCCTAAAAGAGCGAGATTCCTTAAAGAAATCTTCCCAAACCCCCTTTTACCCTTGGCTTACACACTACATTCCAACTAACAAGATGATCTCTTTTACCTTCCCCAACCCCTAACCAAAGGAAATCCCTTCGCAATCTCTCAATTTTTGTAACCACTAAAGCGGAAATCTTAAACAGAGAGAGAAAGTAGCTAAGAATGTGGGAAAGGCATGAGTGGATAAGAGCTATCCTATCTCCGAAAGATAAGTAAGCCTTTTGCCACCCATCTAATCTCCTTGAGATTCTCTCAATAACTGGATCCCAAAATCCGCAAGCAATTGGGTTCCCTCCCAAAGGAAGACCCAGGTAGAGTATGGGTCAATCAGAAGCCTTGCAATCAAGCAACAAGAAACAAAGCAGGGAGCTTAGGGTGTCACAAAATACTATGGTATTCTTAAGGGTCTCTAGTAAGAGTTTGATCAGTATGAAGAAGCTAAATGGGAGAATGTTGGAGATGCTGCCCAGTTCAAGAGGTTGCTGGAAAAAGAACATGTTTTTAAATTTTTGGCAGGACTAAACTCAGAGCTTGATGAAGGGGGAGAGTCCTTGAAGCATACACAAATGCTGACTGGGTTGGGTTGATTGTGGATAGAGGGTGGCCTCAAGTTATTGCATGCTACTTTAAGGAAATTTAGTAACCTGGAGATGTAAGAAACAAATGGTGGTGGCGAGGTCAAGTGCTAAAATAGAGTTTAGAGCCATGACTCATGGTATTTGTGAACTTTTGTGGTAAAAAATCGTTCTTAATAATCTTAAAATCAAGGGGCAGGGACCAATTTAGTTTTATTGTGACAATATGTCGGCCATCAACATTGCTCATAATCCAGTTCAATATGACCAAACCAAACATGTTGAAGTAGATAGACACTTCATCAAAGAGAACCTTGAGAGTGGGTTGATATGTACATCATATGTCCCAACACATGGATAATTGGTAGATATTTTAACCAAGGGATTGGCCAGCTCTTTATTCCAAAAGATTACAAGCAAGCTAGGAATGGATAATATATATTCACTAGCTTAAAGGGGAGTGTTGGAAAATTTATGAATTCTCTAACTTTCAAATATCAATGTACAGCTGTGAAGATTTTGGTAAAATAAAGTAGTTTCCTAATTGTAACCATTGCTTAATTTTAATGTAACTAGTTAGGTTGTCCCCTGAATTTTTAAGGATTGATAAGGGTGTCAAACTCTCCTTAAATAGGCTGCAATTAATTTGTATATATATTCCCTTTGTAAGGATTATTCAAGGTAGCAGAAAATAATATTTTCCCTTAGAAGCACATTTATCTTGTTATTTTCACTATAAGGGCTAATCCTAATCAGTTGAAAAATCAAAGTCCCAGATAGCCATGGATCTATACCATTTGACACTTCCAACACAAAATATCCACCACTTTAACCACACCAATACTACATTGTAAAACAATGACAGTGATAAATACATGGAATGAAGTTGACAAAGCAAAAAAGTAAAAATAGGCCGATTCATTTGGCAACTATTAGCATGATAAGAAATCTTAATTTGATTCCATGCACCAAAAAATACCTAAAAAAAATGAAATTCTAATTATCTACATCATACAT